>NW_024501459.1:13068642-13249363 GCF_017590055.1 Onychostruthus taczanowskii
GAAACAAAAAAAAAAAAAAAAAAAAAAAAAAAAAAAAAAAGAGGGGGGGGGCAACGCAGTGCGTCGGGGGGGGGGGGGGGGAGGGGGGTTGGTTTGTTGATGGTTGATCTTGTTTTCATTTAAATGTTCCATATAATGAGCAGTATTTATGCAAAAACTGAACAGTGTCTTTTTTACAGATCCTCCTGTAAGTGCAGAACCTACTCTAAAAGAAATGTTCTAAGGTCAGTGACTTTCTGACGAAACCCTGCTAGGGCTAAGCTTTGCCTAAATTCAAAGGGAAACAAAATAATGTCCACAGATAGATGTGAGCTTTCAATTGCTCACTCAGGAACCTTGTTGTTACAGATTCTTGAAGAGTGTAGCCAAAAAAAAGCAGGGTTTACCAAAATATCACTTTCTAGTTCTGTTCATTTTCCGCACACAGTTTTTGTCATGTTATCATTATTTATGGTGTAGCAGTCAAGGAATTGTGCTGGTTTGTGATAGGTACAACACAGACAAGTAGAAAAATCTCCCTGTCCCTGAGGATTCACAGCCTAGCTGTCAGATAGGATGCTGCAGGTGAACAAAGCAGACAATGAAGCTTATGTTGTCTGGGAAAAGGAGAGAAATAAAAATAAAATGGGTTGAGCAGAAAAGCTGACTCTTTTATAAGCATACCACTGCCAAGGAGTTGTGACTTCTAGGCACAGCAGCTGAAAGAAGAGCTTTAAGAGAGGATTAAAAATACAGCAGATATTCCTATCAAACAATATGAGCTTTTTACTTTAGTTTACATTTGGGAGTAAATATTTTGACATTTTTCCATGAGTGAAAAATGGGCCAATACCTCAGAAAAGAGCAATAAGTCCTAACAGAAATGACCAATTTCAAGACCAGAACAAAGGGGAGCTGTCATCTTTATCACCTTTCCCAGCACTTCAAGGGACAATGAAAAAATTGTACATTCTTAGGAAAAACTTCAGCTAAGGTAAACATTTCCCCTATCTGACTCATGAGCATCCCTGTAAGTTAGGACTGTATGTGCACTAACAGAGCAATGTTAGAAATCTGGAACTAATGCAACAACACAGAAATTCTACCACCAGAGTATTTCTAGATGGTAATTAACAGCACAAACCACTTGGACGTCAGAAGAGGAGAAGGAAAATTAGGGGAGAAGCCACACTGTGTATCTCTAAGGCTCACATTAGCAATAAGGCTCACATTAGCAATATTTCAGATAAAGACTGAAGGGAAGGATTCAGGGAAGGATAGTCTTCATCAGCACTTGCAGAGAGAGCCAAAAATGATTCAGGTTAGAGGCTATGCATCAGGAATACTTTTTCCTATTATTCACAAGGAGAAATAAGTCTATTAAAAGTTAATGCGATGGGAAATTGGAAATTGTGCAGCAACTTCTGTGTAGTGGAACTCATCTTTTTAAAGTCAGTTCTGAAGGCAAAAAGGAATAAATCTTTATCAGATTGTGATGCCAGAAAACCAAGATCTGTGGTTTGTACAGTAGCCTGCAGTTGTTGCACAGATGGACATTTGTTTGCAGAAGTGACACGAACGTTGGAAACGAATGTCGGTGGTCACATTCAGTTTGTTTACAGGAATGTAGCCTGGGAGTGATCCATTTTCTTATGGAGTCTATCACTGCATAATTTCTTGCAAGAACTGATACAGCACTATCTCAAAATTTGCAAAGGTTTCACTCCCCTGCTATTCTCATAGCTCCAGGAGTGCAGAGGAGAATGTAAACCTCGAGCATTGCTTTCCCCAAATTCTACTATAGAAGGGCAGATTCCCTTTTGAATTTTAAAAAAAAAGGCACTCTGGGGCCCTGAGACCGGAGGTGGGCGTAGAGTTACACCAGTAAACCTGCTTGAGGTTGTCAGACTACTAAAGCCTTACATTTTTGTGGTGAAGCATTTTCAGATACAGCCAGGATGAAATAGTCTCATGAGACAAGATTTAATATCAATGGTCCACAAAAAAAATACCTAAATGAAGCCAAACGCCTGTACAGAAAAGGCCCCAACTGATGTTTCGCCAAACCAGGAAATGCCTGTAAAGAAACACACGTGCACTAAAAACAGCATCCCCAGGGCCCTCGTCGAGAGCCGTGGTGGGGGCAGGAGAGCACAGCCAGCTGCAAGCACACCCTGGGGCTGACCCACACCCTACAGCACCACTCCAGAGGAAGCCGGCAAGGAGAAGGTTACACACATTCCCAACAGCCACAATGCAACTAAGCCAAGAGAGGAGCAATATTCATTTTGTGACCCTGTTTCTCTCTGGTTAAATGTACAGAACAGGCTGTATTTTAAAAGAAAAAACACCACTGGTACCTCGGGTACCACTATCATGACTTATTTAGATGAAGGTCTGAAATTAACATGGTTTGAACATACCAGTTCTTACTGCAGAAATTACAGAAGCTCATGGGATAGTCTTGGGGAGGATCTTGTCACCCACAAGAACCACTGAACAACATGCTGACATGCTTCAAACACCAGCCTGTGCCATCACCCCCACCCTGCATGTGGGACACGAGGCACAGGGAGCTGAGGTGACCTCCCCACAGCTGCTCAGAAGGCCCTGGGGCTCCAGCTACTGCTCCCTAGGACTGCCTGAGCTTTCTTATATTTCAGCCCCAGCAACATCTAATTTTTCCAAAATCTTCAGCATACTTCCCTATTTGTTACAGTGGCACCTGCTGGCAACAGCACAGGCAAAAGCCGATTTCTTACTGTTGGGCTAAGCAGATAAGTTTAATTATGACTCAAGGTGTGCAGTATTTCATTTCTCTCTCTCTCATCCTCTCACCCTCTCTTTGGGTCTAATATAACACATTATACAGAACACAAGTAGGCTTGTTAGATTACTGTTGGAAGATGCAAGAATTGGTTAATTTTGCGCCGTTTCTCCCTGTCATTATAATCTTTGCCACAAGAATGGCTACATTCTGCAAAATGTTCTGTTCTCAGTGCAGTCATTGTCATGTGAATGAGCTATCACAGAATCCTAATGCCTGAGATGTTTTATTCTTACATTCATGACATTTGTATTTCAGTGACAAAAGCTTCAGCAAGGAAAGGGAATGGAAGAAATTTAATCCAGTCTCTTGATCATTTTTAAATTCTAATTTTATGGTCTTTTCTTTTCTAGACACTGCAGCACAGTTTCCTCAAATGTAAGTAGTCTGTATTTAGAGTAAGAATGAACTGATGAAATCAAACCTCTGGGATGTTTGTATTTTAATGGTTTCTGCATTAAAGACACTGTATCAGTGCAAATTGCTGATAGAAAAGGTGAAAACCAAGGAATACTTGCTAGTCATTTTTTGCTGCTTAAGAGCGTATGTGTTCTGTGAAAACTCTGATGAGCTGGAGCTTCTATTACACCAGTATATAATAAAAGATCAATTATTTTCAGACATTGATAATAGCTGATGGAATAGCTGGAAATAATATCAGAGGTAATCAGGCCAGGAAGAACACCCTGAATCATTCTGAAAATGCTGCAATGCAACATTTAGGATGCTCTTCTGCTTTACCTATTTCAGTGGCAAAAATTACCATTGATTTTAATGGGACCAGATTCAGGACCTCAGTCCAAAATCTCTTATCCAGTTTAACTCTTTTTGTCAAGCCAGTTTGAAATGGCTACCATGAGTAACAGTTTAGACAATACAGTTCTGTTTTCCCTCTCCATCTCAAATATTTTAAGCTTATCTTGCCAATTTTGCTGTACCTGTAAATTATAACATTTAGCAGGCAATTCTGTAGGGCTTCCCTAGCACAGATATCAAGGGGAAAATTACTATGACAGAGCAAACAAAACATTCAGATCAGCAGGAGGAGAAAGGGATTCTGGTGAGGTTTTTTCCCAGCCATGGGTACAAAATAATTGTTCTTCCTATGGCGTGACCATAAAAAGGTGTCTGAGCTGTCAAAACGGTATTCAGATGGCTGACTGTCAAAGACTTGCTACAGCATCAAAACTGGAGATTTTAATTGCATTCAGACATCACACTGGAAGGCCATGAGTGCATTTTCTCCTTCTTTTCCCTCTTACATACACATGTTCTTTCAAAGTATAAGCTTATATATTTATACGTATTTTCACTGCTTCAAAACTGTATAATATTTTAATCTGTCTGCATGTCATGTAATAATATCCCTCCCGCTCTCTCTCTCTTTTTAAATAAATGTTTGCAGATTCCACTTTTGATACCAGAACTGCAAGGCCTCATTATTTCTTATTTCTAGAGGTTACAGGGTTTTAATGTTAAAATGTAATCTTTTAGATAGTTTCATTTGCCTAGCCTAACCTCCATGATCAAATAAGTACCTTTTTTACTTTTCAAAATACTAGGATCTCAGGACCCATGCATTCTCTTAATCATTGCTCAATTTCTTTTATCCATGTTCCTTTTTTCCCTACACTCATAACAAGACTGCAGCTCAGACCTGCAAGATCTGAACTCTAGTCCATATTTTTAAAGTCATGGTTCTATAGATAATGTATTTTTTTGATTTTAGTTCACAGGTAACCTACTTAAAGATATCTAGATATGTATTTTAAATTCTTAGATAAAATGTTCAAGTAGTTGATTTTAACTTGCAATAACAAAGAATTCAGAAAAGAAAATCCATAGGGAACAACGTAACAAGTACACGGGTTATACTTTTCTACCTATTTTAGAGGGATTCATTTTTCTGGGAATCTCCCTGTTTTCATGCACTGCCTTTTTGCTTTCAGTTTTCCTTTGATATTTTTCTTTATGATGAAAAAAATAAAACAGGGACTTATGTTAACTAGAGAAAAAACACTTGTTTTTTACTCTGAATATTAAATCTTTTGGTCAAAAATGTATGTTGGGGAGAATAGCTGGTATTCCCACTGTGAATTTAACCAGCCTGTACTAGAAACCTTCCTATTCCTCATTACTAAAATTAAGTTTTCAAAGGGAAGAAAAAAATGAACAAGACCTGGTATTTCCTTAATGACCTTACACAAGGACAGCTTTTAATACAGGTATAAGATTTGATCATGCAGATTGTCTGTATTTACAGGCTTTGCTGCAACACTGCCAACACTGCCAACACTAACAGTGATGGAGTAGCGTGCTGTGGAGGCCCTCAGATCCCAAATCTACCGCGATACAATACAGCAGTAACAGACAACAGAGGAAACAAGTTTTGCCTTCTTTATATGACACCTTGTAAAGCAACAAGAAATAGGCTTTCATTTTGAATGGAACACTTTCTGTATGAGGTTTGGGAAGAGCGCATGAAAGAGTTCCCCCAGCCTCCCACTTGCCCTGTTCAGCAGGTAAGAAATACATTCCAAATCTGAGTGCCTCGCGAATTCTCTTCCGGTTACGGGCTGATCTGAGGTCCACCAGAGAAATGAGGTGGTAAACTGGCTGCTCAAAGAGAAGCATGGACTTGTGCGCCAGTCTCTGGCTTTTGTTCTCTTTTGGCTTTGCATTAATCACTGGGTGCTACTCCAGACAGGCTGAGCAGACAATATGGGAGTGCAGGGCAGACCATGAACTTAGAATGGTGCAATACTTGCTGAAAATTAATCCAATACAAACACTGCATTTTTTTCAGGGGGAATTTGGGAGAGCAAATAGTGCAGGGAACACATCTTAGGACAACCTATAAACTCCTTGCCCCTTTTCTAATGGCTCATTCAATAATTTTTTTATTCCGTCTTGCTATTAACTTAGTCTTTAGGAGGAAAGACCTTTAGAATTGCATGGTATTTGCCATTAAAGTATACTACATATTTTTTCCTAAACAAACTAAGCATACTGTGACTGTTCCACATAACCTACCTGAAATAAGAAAATATCCTGCTAAAAATCATTGTACAGATAGAGAAATATGAACATCTTTTCCATTACAAGAGTATCCATCTTTATTCATTTCATAGCTGTCTTTTTTTCTCTGTATTGTTCTGTAATGTTATTTGTTACCTACATGGGTGCCTACCTTTTCTAAACTTAGGAGTCACTACATATTATAAGGTTAAAAAAATTGCAAGTCAGTCTTCTTCAGGTGATACAGCTATTTTAAAACATAATTTAAAAAAAAATACGCTTGGGTTATTTTACTTACTGTGTCTGAGCCTTTCATGTGCATTCAATCCATGTTTTCAAGTTTTCTTCTATATTCATGAAGCCCAGAAACTCAATTTTATTTTTAAATGAAAGCTAAGATTATCAGATGATAATTGATTCCAAGGACTAGACTTCAAGTAAAATATCAGTATCATGAGACTTCTGATAAAATCACTGAAGTTGGCAACAACTGAAGAGTCAGGCAGAGAATATCACTTTTTTAATCTCCTTATTTTATATATATATATAAAATCAGCACCACAAGTAATAACAAATATTTCTCCATGATCTTCCTGTGTATTCAGTTAAACTAACAATACCTCCATCTGATGACTACCTCCATCTGTGCCTCCCAACCTATTAACACCTCAACAATATGCAAGAAGGCAGATGTCCTTGATTTATAGGCATAGTACAGAGAACACAGGCTCCAGCTATGTACACATCAGTGAAATACAGATGATAATAATACTCCTACCAAAAGACTGAGACCAAATTAATTTTTTTTCTAAACACATGGAGATCTTTGCATAAAAGTTGTTTAAAATAGAATTTAATGTTCTATAGACATATATTAAAGCAATATGAAAAAAATTTTCTCTTTGCATTCTTTTCAGTTCGATACTAGAGCAAAGATGATGTAGTACGGTTCAAATTTTTGGACAAACTTCTCCCAAATATCCATTACTCTGTCTGCTTCAGAAGAATCTTCAAGTATCCAAAAAGATAATTTTACATATCAACAATCTAAGGTTTTAAAAACAAATTTTCTGCAAGTGTATAAGCAACCAGGGATAATGTTTTTTTCCTCAACTTGTATTGATCTTCATTGGGAACTGAGAGTACTTCTCACTTTACTATGCCTGAAACAAAGGAGGCCAGAGGAAGGGGAAAAGAAAGACAATCAAAGAGTGATTAAAGTGATGATTTAAAAAAAAAATAAAAAAAAACCCAAACCAAAGCCAAAAACAAACAAATGAGACAGAAAAGCAGAAGTGAGGAAAAAAAAAAAAAAAAATAGGAAAAAAAGGAGAGCTTAAAATGAAGCAAAGAACACAATGAAAAAGCGAAAGTCAGGTAGAGGCCTGGGAGTCAGTAAAAAAAAAATTGAACAAATGGAAAAAAAAGGAAAGCAGAGAAGAGAGCAACACAGGACAGTCAGGACAAAACTATGAAGACTAGAATAATAAGGGTGATAATTAATATTTTTCTACTTTTAATTTCCCTCAGAGAAGTTACTACAAACAGCATATTGCACAATCATGTAGTGATAAATATCAAACGTTAAATCACATTTGGAAGAAATCTAAAATGCTCATCACTTCCTTTGTTCAGATGGTAAGATCAAGTTTCTACCATGTTGTAGCAAAAAGAACTACATAAGTTCTATAATTTACCACTGTTCACAACTTTAATTCAAGGTAGTACATAGCATCCAGTATGTGTTTTGGTAGAGAATGGTTTAACTCACAATAGCTTTCTCTCGGCTCCTGGACATGTTCTATTCTTATTATTTTAATTTAGTTTCTTTTCTTTCACACCACCAAAAGACAGTCCTCACTAACTGATTTGGAAAGCTTTTACATTTAAAATCCTCTCAGGAGAGCTTGCACAACACTATCCCAGACAAGCAGGTAAGAAGACACAAACCAGGTCAACAGTAGCGGTACACTAAGGGAGAAAATCTTGCTAAACCAAAGGCCCAGTTGGAAAGGATGTGGGTTTTCTCACAGGGTTCTGAGAGAGCTGTACCTTCATTTTATCAGAGATTAAGCAGGTACTTCTCTTCCCTCTTCTTGCTTTAATGTCATGCACTTTGCCTGCTTTGCTCTCCAGAACCACTGCTTTGCCAGTACAGCCAGACTCTGAAAAGAACACATATAATTGAACTCATGCTTGAGCAACTTGATTAACTTCTAGATTATGGGAGAGTAGTGGATATTGTCTGCCCAGACAATAACATGAGAAAGACTGCTTATACAGACTTTGATGAGAGTGCCTAAACTAAGAATTCTGGGTCTGAGATTTAATGATCTTGCCTACCTTTTGACTATGACTATAGAAATAAAGTTCAGTGACAGGTAAACTATAGTAAAAAAACATATATCCCATCTTATCCAGCTCAAAAAAAAATCTTCAGAACAAAATGCAATATTTCCATTTTTAAGTGAAATGTTGAATTTTGGGAAGTAAATAAAAAATTAGCATCAGACTCATACTAGAAACCCAGGGTCCATCCTCAGCTACAAAGCAGCCAGAAAGCTTCGGGCAGAAGTTCTCTACAGACTGCTTCATTTAGAACCCCACTGTCTTTGTAAACTAGCCACGGGATTTCCATAAATGTCCAGGATTTGGCTCATACTGTTTCTAGAGACAATAATACAACTCCCATTAATTTTAAAGCAGACAAGCTAAATCAATTCTAAGAGCTTTTTAAAATCTTCTCCTAAAGGTTTTATATGACGTTCTCCTGCCACTTAAATTATACCAGGCATCACAAGAATCTCAGGTTGCATTCAATAATTTGTTTGATGTAGTGGTTACTCTGTTTATTTAAAAATAACAGCTAAATTCCCAAATGAAATAAAAAGTTTAACTGGTTCTTTAGCTTTTATTGAATTCTTCTTAGGATGTCAAATCCTGTTGTTTGAAGTTCCACAGGATCAATGCACAGTATTTTGCTAACGTTTGTGGTGGTTTTTTTTTTTTTTTTTTTGTTTCCAGTCTGCTTGGGTTCTCACTCACAAAATTTCACTTCCAGGTTCAACTTCACTTAAACATTCAGGGTGAATTTCAGCCAAGTCCACTAACTGTGATCTGGTTTATGTTAAAGTCAGCCCATAAACTGCTCAAAACTGGTCCGGGATTCTTTTGAAACTGGGCCTAAGGTCTGTGTAAAAGCAAACTCAAGAAAATGTTTTGATGAGCCTAGGTTCAATATTCCAAAGTCTATAATGAAACCTGAAACAAACCAAATTCCAATTTGTTTGGAGCTTCATACTAAGAGTGTTGTATTGCTCTGTCAGACTGATGATATTTTACCACAACTTTAACAGTGAAAGATTTTTCTTCCCATAATTTCCCCCAAACCCCTTGGCTGCTGGAAACAGTAATGTATTACCATGGATACAAATTACAGTGTGGGGTATGAGGAAGAGAGTGGAGGTTATAGTGTATAAAGAGATTTCTTTGGAGTCGGCATTTGAAGCAGGGAATCAGACAGCACAAGATTTTTTACATTCAAATACATCCAGACCATAGAAATATTAATTTCAAGAAGATGAGCTAAAATAAATTGCATTGCGTGTCTTTTGTAGTGTCATTTCTTTTTGGGAAAGCAAAGTGAAAACCTTCATATATTTATGTGATTTAGTTTTTACGAAGAGCAATTTTAAAATTAGTCACTTGATTGTTGCTATTTTTTCCTTTCAGCTGGAAAGAAAGAAAACTGGTGACTTGTCCACTACTGAAATTGTCAGGCTTACATACCTCTGCTTTGTCCATGGTTGAGTGCAAACATGCTCAGGTGCTTCACTGTTTTGAAAACAGAGCCAGCCCTCACTTCACCATCACATCACCATATGCAGCAGTGAAAAAGAAGCCAAAAAGGGCAATCTGAGTACAAAATACAAAGAGAAGAAGTGGCAGACTTTCCAGAGAAGCAGCTTGGCCCTCTTCTCAAGGACCTGGCCCTTCTAAATATGTGGACAAGTAACAAGAGAGCCAGAAGTGTTTTCCCTGGACTTGTGGTTTCCATTGAGATTCCCCAAACCAATTTATTGAAATAACATCATGGAATAATCCCAAGTAAAATCTATAGGAATGGAAATGGTAAAATTCCACAAAAGTTTTCCAGAAAGCCTTTGCTACTTGGAAAAAGAAAATTTTAAATTACATCATTTTTATGCACTTGAATCTTTTGCATTTAATTATATAGGAATCAGAAAAGCATTTTTCTGCTATACTGTCTAAGCTAGTTCAATCCTAGGAAAATATTATTTTCTGCCCCTTCTGTAGGAGTGTTTTTAAAGTGACCACTGAAAAGGGTGGTGCAGAGTCCAAAGAAAATGCAAGGATCGTGTGACTCATTCTGCCACAGTAAAATATCTTTATTAAAATATTTGCGCACAATTAAAATATTTCATCTTTATACTTGTGGCACAATTCTTTCTGTAAGGGATGCTAAGATTTAATTCTTAAAGAGAGAAGCCAATTAATATGCAGAAAAGGCCCAGATGTGCTCCCGCTCCAGCTGGTGACAAGGCCTGCCCCCAGCTTCATGACAGCAGAATCTGTCCCAGAATAATTTGCAGCAAATGGAGTGATCGAAAATAGAAGGGTTAACAGGTTTATTTTAGAATTAACTTTTAGTTCGGTGAAGATTAATATGTCAAGCTGAGCACTGAGTAGAGGTCAGTGCTAAAAGACCACCACACTAATCATGGGAATGTGTTAGAGCAGACACTGATGTGTTGCAGCAAATGTTTCTGGAGGAAAGCAGAGTGTGGTTTCTCCCCAGCTGTTGGCCCAGGGCAGCTCCCAAGCCCTGCAGCTGCATCGCCAGCACTTCTCCTCCCAGGCTTTCCCTCCCAGTCACAGGCTGCCTTCTTCCCTGTAAAAGCATCCTGGATTTCACCAACACCAAAGTCCTGCCACTGTCCTCATGAGAGCCATGGTTCCTGTTCTCCATTAAAGAAAAATATTCACCTTCCAAGTATCTTTAGGAAATAGTGAATAATACTTTTTTAAAAAACAGGATAGAGTATCTTTTCTGCATCATATTTTATGTGATTTTTCATGCCTTGGCATGACAATTTTTAAAGAATAAGGAGCCCTAACTGAGTGCAGAATATGAGACAGCAGGACCCAAATAAGCAACGCCTAAAATGAGGAAGAGGATTCCCAAATCCTGAAGACAACTCTGCTGCAAGGAAAAACACTTCTACTTTTGCATTAAAGAGACACAGCTCTGTCACAGACCTTAAAGCTGCATTTGTAAGGGATACAATACACTTTTGTTAAGGGAATTAATTTTCTTTGTTACTAACATAGCAGAGCAGACTAGAATTTTTCTCAGTGCACCAGCTGCTTCATCATGATATAGCCAGCTGCAGCAAGCAGTCCATGCACTGATCAGCAGCTCCCCAATCAAAGCTGTGTGTTAAAGGGAAGAGCTCAGATGGGTGGTGCTTCAGAGTCCAAAAAGTTTGGAAAGCACAGCATCATTCACAGCCAAATCAGACTCCTGTGCTTCAGCTCTGTTCAGATCAGAGGACACAGATTTATTCTACAGTTTAATGGAATATTTTCCAAATTTGAGAATTTCTTATGTTTCACTGTATCTCCTGAACAGCTCCTCAGTCATCTTGAAACACCCACATAGGGAGAAAGAGAGAGGTGAGGGGTGAAATATTTCAGTCGAGAAGGGTTGAGAGAATCCAGAGAGCTACAGTCCTTTCAGCCTAAGGCAAGTGCTGGGGGAGGTCATGGAGCAGATAATCTTGAATGCCATCTCATGGCACGTGCAGGACAGCCCATGGCATCAGGCACAGCCAGCCCTGGCTTGCAAATGGCAGGTCCTTCTTGACCAACCTGATATCCTTCTGTGACAAAATGACCCCCTTAGTGGATGAGGGAAAGGCTATTGACACTGTCTCTACCTGGACTTTAGGAAAACCTTTGACATAGCTCACTGCACCATTCTCCTGGAGAAACTGGCTGCTCATGGCTTGGAAGGGTGCCCTGCTTACTGTGTAAAAAAAATGACTGAATGGCCAGACCCAGACAGTGGTGATGCCAGCTGGCAAGCAGTAACAAGTGGTGTTCCCATGGCTCAGCGTTGGGTCCTGTCCTGTTATTATCTTTGTCACTGATCTGGGCAACAGGATCAAGTGCACCCTCAGTCAGTTTGCGTATGACACCAAGCTGTGTGGGAGTGTTGATCTGCTGGAGGGCAGAACAGGTCTGCAGAGGATCTGGATGGGCTGGATTGATGGGCTGGGGCCACTTGTATGATGTTCAACAAGACCAAGTGCTGGGTCCTGAACTGGGGTCACTTCAACCCCATGCAGAGCCACAGAGTGACCGGGAAGCTCCCCAGCAATGTAGAAGCTAGAGGTGCTGGTCAAGAGCAGCTGAACATGAGCCAGAGTGTGATCAAAGGACCAAGACAGCCAATGGCATCCTGGATCATAGCAGAAATAGTGTGGCCAGCAGGACCAGGGCAGGGAGTGGCCCCCTGTACTGGGCACTGGTGAGGCCACACCTCAAACCCTGCGCTCAGTTTTGGGCCCCTCACTATAAGAAAGACATTGATGTGCTGGAGTGTTTCCAGAGAAAGGCAATGGAGCTGGGGAAGGGTCTGGAGCAGAAGTCATATGAGGAGCAGTTGAGGGAGCTGGGGTTGCTTAGCCTGAGGGAAAGGAGGCTCAGAGTGGACCGTATCACTCTCTACAACCTGAAAGGCAGCTGTGGCCAGGGTGGATCCCTCTCTTCTCCCATGTAACAATCAATAAGACAAGAGGAAATGGCCTCAAATTGCGCCAGGGGAGATTTAGATTGGATATTAGGAATACTTTCTTTACAGAAAGGGCTGTCAAGCAATGGAACAGGTTGCTCAGGGAAGTGATAGAGCCAGCGTCCCTGGAGGAATTTAAAAAATACGTAGACATGGCACTTAGGGACACGGTTAATGGTGGACTTAGTTTTAGTTTAATGGCTGGAGTCAATGATCTTAAAGCTCCTTTTCAATGTAAATGGTTCTATGATTCTTAGTGGAGCAATGACACTTGAAAAAATATGTATATCTGCAAATTGCTCACACAGCAGTGTAATATCAGAAATAGCTAATGTTTTCTTTGACACTCAAACTGCCTGCTCTGAGCTCTCTGTGTTGTTGTAAGGTATTGCTACAAAATCCCAGAAAATATTTTCACTTTTCTGAGTGTACACACTGTCTCCAATGTGCCTTAAAATTGCAAAATGGGGAAAAAAAGAAAAGCTTTTACTATGACACCTGTTAATTTTCATCTCAAAAAATCAGCAAGATTATAACTCATCCCTTTATCCTGGGGTCATTTATTGGTGTTATTTCCATCCCTGGGGACGAAGGATTCCTAGTCTGTATTCTGAAAAGCAGAGGTGTATGATAAGCCTAAAAAAGCAGGACCACTATAGGGTAGTCACTAGAATTGAGAATAGCAGCATATTCATTTTAAGAAATCTCTTTCATCCATAATTCCCTAATATACAGAGCAAAAGTTTGGAGGTAAGACTCTTAGCTTTAAATAGATTTACACAGTTTACACAGCTCTCTAAGGCTTGGGGATCCTCCAAAGCTGCAGGTTTCTTCTGACTGCTGCAGACAGGTTTTAATGAAACCTGTGAAAGACACAGATATGGAGGCTGACAACCACCAAGAGGCAAAAGGATAGAAAGCAGAACCTGCATCTGCAAACAGTCATGCCTCCAGAAACAGGGACACATAGCACAAGAGCAGCTATATTGATTATCAGATAGCATTTGACACCGTAAACAGATAAGCTCTTAGGCCAAAGTTGTTGGTTATCACGTATGTATCACTACACACTACTTTAGCTTTAATAGTCCCTCTGACAGAGAGATGGAGTGAGGCAGACAATCAGGTGATTTTCAAAGACAGAGGGAAAGGTTTTAACCTCTAACACAGTTGACAACTTTGTTCAAATCTTTCCTGAAAAGAAACAAATAAACAAAAAAAACCACCAAAAGCAAAAAACCCAACGACTATGAAACCTTACAAGACATCCCTCAGAAAACTACTGATTCCAAATAAAATCCTTTTGAATGGACAGTGAAGGCTACCCCAGCATATATTAAGGGAAATGAGAAAGCAATTAAGACACCTTTGTTAAAGAATTTTTAACCTGTCAGCAATACATGCCTTTTGTTCTTCAATCTTTTAGGTTAATAAAATCAAGGCCAGTTTCCTTAGAGATGCTGAAGCTATTAGGTATCAGTAAAATGTACCACAGGGACCCTGTAGGAAAAAAAAATGCATTTAATTGAGTGTTCAGAGCCAGAGCCACCCACAGTAAGTATATCCTTGCAATTGAGATGTTATTATTGCCAAGGCTCTACCATATGATGATATAAAAGCATCTTTTCTGAGTGAGAACACTGAACCCATGGGTGAAAAGATGGCTGCATTCCTTAAAAAGAAGGTCTGAAAGTCTTCTTTTGCATTTTGTCATTGCCATCCACAAGAACGAGTAGTGTCATTAATAGGATTACATTTCTAACGAATTCATAAGTGAATCTAGCAAAAATTACTTTTTAGAATGAGGGATATTCAGCATTTCCTTGTCTAAATTTGCATTTCTAATAATGTGTCTGTCTAAATGGTAACCTTATTATCAGTCTTTCACTGCTGTGTTCAGTCCTTGTGAAGAAACAAAGACACTCAAGTCCTTTCCTTACTTCATTTCTCCTCTCTGGATGAATGATGTATGAGCTTTTCCAAATGCTTTCAGCATATGAGGAGTCTATTTAGCTGTGCACTGGAAGTGTTAGGAGTAAATGAAGACAAAGAAACCAAAACAGCAGCACTAACGGTAATTCAGATTCTGACTGCTGATCCAAATTAGACTGGATAAATGAGAGAAAGGCAAGGTTTTGATACAGGATTTTTTTTTCTAATAATAGTAAATTAAAATAAAATCCATATTTATCTGGTGCATTCCATGCTCTACAGTCAGATTCTTGATTTTCAGTACACAGAACAAAACCTGATACAAAGCTAAACTCCTCAGATTTAGTTCCAGGTTATTGATCTTCACTCAAAACCTTCTAACACTAAGTAGAGGTACACAAACTGGAGGAAACATTTCCCTCAGGGGACTTTTGTCCAAGGCTTCAGTTCACACTGGGGTTTTTATTAAGCTGATACACCTATTTCCTTAGGGACTGAAAGTGCACTTTCAAATCTCTTCAGACTGGAAGTCTCACCTTGCTAAAGAAAAGATTTTGGATAACTAACAGAGTACTGGAAACCTGCCCCCACAAGGTGAATACAGACAAAAAAAAAAAAAAAATTCCCAAGCTTCCCCTATATATTTTTCTTTAGAGAAAAAAAAAGAACATTTTTTTTTAGCTTTGAGTAATTTTAAAATAAAAGAAAGTGAAAATTTTTTAGGGAGCAGACATGACTGTGCTAGACAGGTTTTTGCACAATTAGTACTTTTCAAAGTCATGGAAATGCTGATAGAAAATGAAGCCATTAAAGAATTAAGGGATGGTAGCAAATCAAAATCAACGAGTTTAATGAAAAACACATCTTGTCAAAGAAATATGAACTTTTTAATTATAATTTCTAGTGCGCTTCTCTCTTTTTACAGAAAAGATACCTTTAACATCCCCCTCACTAATTTAGCATTGATCACAAAGCCTCCACTAACACTACATATTCTGACAACACTATTTATAAGACTCCATGGGGTGTTTTCACCCTTTCCAGTCATCCTATACCTTGTAGTCATATTTACTTTCATACAAAGTCTTTTCATTCAAACTCCTCATCAGTTCTTCCCTATACTGCTCCTTCAGGAAAGGTGTCTGTTTTCCAGCCTGAATACTTTATTATGCCTAACTAATAACTTCCCCTCCATTCCCTGGGGATAGACACACAGGCACTGTAGCCCAACATTGCACATGTGAGCATAGGCTTCAGGGGCTTTTGAGCTTCCCTCTGAACAGCAAGGATTATAATCCTTCACATGAAATGTTACACTAGGCCAGCTTCCAAACAAAATAATGCCAGATACTAGTTTTGGATGCCTGAAAGCTTTTTTTTTCTTTTTTTTTTTTCTTTCCCCATGATATACTGTGGAATCTTGGTCAAATTCTGTATCTTCTGTGTGCATCAAGATGCACTTATGAAAACAAGAGAATTGAAGATGCAAAGGAGCATGTGGTATTTTTTGAAAGAATATGATAGAAAATAAAGCCTATAAATAAGAGCTATGAGAAAAGACATATTAGGCTTCAAAATAAGGTATGTTGGAAAGGGTAGGGGTCAGCATTGAAATAAATTTGGCTGTAGGCATTTCAATTTCAAGATAAGATATGTTGAGGTGGAAAACTGATTAGTCATTTATATTCATTGGTACAGAACGTTAGCATGAAGAAGGAACATCTAGAAAAAGGAGATACAGTTAGCCACATGTAGCTATTAATTAAAAAAGTGTCTTTCACTGGGAAGTCAAATTGGAGTCTGTATCAAGCATCTTCTCTCTGCCCTACCCACTGCTTAACAAGAAATCCCACCTTTTTTTTATCCATCACCTCCCCAACCTGATTCCCACTACCCATGCATCTTAATCTTCACAAGACAGGAAACAGCTTCACATGAGCTAGCAATAAAAATAGAGAGGGATGAAAAAAAAAAAAAATATTTTCTGGCCTGGCAAGATTTTGCTAATTGAGATTGGATGCAACCCAAAAGAGAGCTGGATTCCTGCTTGTGTAGATTTTTTTTCTCAAAATGCCAAAATACCCTTAGGAATCCCTGTTTCAGGAGATAACCAGTGGCTTAACCTGGACACCTGATATATTTTTGTCAGACACTGCAGAGAGACAATCTGCCGGTTCAGACACAGCAAAACCCTGTCTCAGCTCTGAGCAGAGCACGGTTCAGAGGGTACAGTGACTTTAACTACAGGAGCACTACAGTCCTTCAGCTACTTGGAAGTATACGTGGTTTGTTGCAATAATCCAAGGTTTTTGCTTGCATGTGCTCAGAGGCCAACGAGCAAGCTGCAGACTTGCACCCATGCCTGCTCATGGGGCTTCCCCTTCCCAGCCTGGTGGCAGCAGCAGCGAAAGTGTCTCAGCAGCTGTTTGCCTGGAAGGCCCCAGAGGGTGAAATTAAAGACACTCTTTAAAGTTTCTTTTTTTTTTTTTTTAATGCAGAACTTAAAAGTCATGCATTTTAACAGAACATCTGCCATCTGGGCTGTGCTGAAGTGTGCAGAGTGTGCTGAAGTCATGCATCCTTACAACTTGATCCAGGCCTTTCAGATCACAGGAGACTCTGAGTCCTGTTTCTTCTATGGGTCAAGCACGGATAATAACACACAAACCAAAAGAATTTGTAGGCAGTAGCAAAACCAAGAATTTGCACCATGTAATGTGCTTCTGCTTGGTGAACTATATAAGGGTACTCGTGTTTACAAAAGGTATAAAAGCAGAGTTCAGGGGAAAGGAAGGAATACATATGGCTTCCCCTTCTTTGGCCAAATGCAAGGAACTGAGGTATTGGTTTTGCTTAATTAGCAAAATCTTAACAGACCAGTACATAAAGGGATTTTATACCCTCTCAGTTTTAACAGCTAGCTCCCTTATTTTGTCATTAATGTGACACACTGTGCTGAAACAGCTTTACAGTCAGAAGAGGAATACAACAGAAGGATTCTTCTGTTGTTTAGCAATGAATTACTGAAACATAAAGATCTGCACTATTAAATTTTCACAGAATGAGTATGTGAGTAATACAAAACTAAAGAAAGCTTAACAAGATCCAAGGACAGCATCTAAGGTTCCCTCCTGTGAGACAGGCAAATTTCTCCATATTTTTTCCCCCGTATTTCTTCCAATGTACTTGTTAATAACAGACTATTACCTGGTGTCTTGACGGGTTTTTTTTAACAGACTATTACCTGGTGTCTAGGTGGGTTTTTTTTAAGTTCAGCATCTAGATATCTTTTCTGTTTTGCTGACGGTCACAAGAAGAACAAGTTAGTGACATTTGAGATCAGTAGGAAAAAAAAAAAGCAGGGAATCCTCTGTATCCCTGCTTACATCTGAAGGCCTTGGTGTTAGCCTGTTTTGTAACAAAGAAGAATAACTGGTCCTCAGTATGCAGCGTGCCTGAGAAGTGCCTTGATCAGGTCAAGTTGTGTGTCAAGTCTTTTAAGACCTGGAATATGGTTCTGGTTTTGGGGGAAAGTCTGCTTTCCAGTGATAATATTTGCCTGCTCTTGTATTGACCAAATCTTCAAGAAGAACTCGGGTATAGAATTTCTGAGATAACAATGCTTTTCTAGGTTTTGGGGTTTTTTTTGTAAATGGAGGGACAATAAATATTTAAGTCAGTCAGACCTACCAGTTATTAATGAGACAGACAAAAAAAGCATTTATTTTGCTGGCCACCTTTGCAAGGGTTAATCACACATTTCCATAACCTGCTTACATAGCTTTCCCCATAGCATGGATGACTCTGGAAGGTCAGACTTAGAGAATCCTGTATGCTCAGACTCTAAAGCCCTGCAAAACACACATGACTCACATCTAATTGTTAGCATTTATCATTTTTATATTCCAAGTATACTCAATAAAATGGGATTTACTCTGTTGATGCGACAGTTGAAATATCTTTTGCTTAGATGTAAGCAAGAGGTTATGATAGCTCAGTTTCCTGATTGGTACAGGCACATTACAGCACCACGCTTCAAGTATAGAGGTGTTACAAGGGAATAGATGATAGAAGTCTTTTGAACAATAACTTTGTATGCATAATATATACAGCACTGTATACACACACACGTGCCCTCTTGAATTCTAATATGAAAATGCAATCATATCCTACACAAACTTGCCCTAAAAAATGTGGTGGAAACATTTTCATCTAATGAGGACTGTGTGAGGGAGTCACAGGTTAAATTTGCTTGCTAGTTTAGTAAGAAGAAAGAGTGCAAACTAAAGAGGGTTCCCTGGGCTAATTATCTAACAGTCAATCAGTTATTTTTATTAAAAGTGAATTAAAACAAAAAAGATAAATTATTATAATAAACATAAACTACCTTCAGACAGAAAAAACTATCAAAATGACTGGGAAGTAGGAGAGAATGGATATGATCTACTCCTTTCATTTAACTTCAATTAGTTATATACATCCTGCATCCATTTCTTATGAATGTATTCCAACATTTTATATAAAAAATGCTCACCAATAACTTCTGAAGCTGTTGTCCAAACTCACGGTCATTTTACTCTGAGGTGTGTTTTCCATACATTGCTCATATTCATTAGCTTTTTAAGACTAATTAGCACAAATTCTATACCATTGTGGGATGGCTGGTTCCCTTCACATTTCTTTCAGAGACAGAAAATGAACAATGTGTGTGTATTTGTGTGTTTTACCCTTGTCTTCTGTGTGTTGTTTACACAGAGAATCACTGAATAAGCTTACACTTTTTCAAAAGGTGTATGTCTGGGCTCTGAGACCCCAGGGCCTTGAACTAGTTGCATCCATATTGCCTTTTGGCCAGGCTCCAATCTCAGTCATTCCCACTAGGTGTATGCATTTTTGAGCTCACAACAACAGCTGAACACCCTCCAAACAGCACAAGAGCTCCTGTGCAGAGACTGCAGCCTGGGCAGCCTTTACAGTCAGGCTCCCAGGTGGCAGGACACGCATGCTACACACACGCATGCTAGGAGTGAGCCTTTCCTTTGTTTACAGTCAGGCTCCCAGCTGGCAGGACAGTACAGACACGCATGCTAGGAGTGAGCCTTTCCTTTATGCATATATGTATGCATTACCTGAGCAAACAAGCCTATTTACAGAAGTTTCATTTGGGTAAGGCAAGGAGTATTCAGCAGCTCAGATTTGTCCTTCACAGCTGGCTCCTGTGGTAGAGGATACACAGACAAAAACTTTGCCATGACATCTGCTTGATCCCTGGATAAACATGGCCGTGAACACATGTGCTCTTTCTGCTTCTCTGTATTAAGGCAGTGTATTCACCTACAAAACTTGTGTGACCATTAAGATATGGTCTGCTTTAAGATCCCTATTCCTGTTTAAGGAAGAAATTTAATAGGAGGAAGAAAAAATATGTATTTATTGTACATTCAGAAAACAGAAACCGTGAGTAGTGTTTTCCCAGGAAAAGGATGTGCTACTGTTTATTTTATGGGCAACGCTTTCTCAAAGTGAGTATAAAAGCCTGGCCAGTATCATCAATGTGGCAGCAAAAATGGTGTATTCTTTTACCTATTTCTAACAAAGGTCTTACTTCTGTGAAGAAAATTGTAAACAGATACTTGCATTCATGTGCAGCTCCTACTGAAATAAACACAACTTGAAGAAGATTCCTTTTATCCTAAGGACTAAATTCTCCCTCCCTCTGGAAACTGCACAGACAATTCTGCTATGTCCTCTTATTTTGCTCATACCATGCTAATAGAGAAAATGTTCTGGGCAAGCAGATAGCCTCCCTTATAAGTAGTTTTATTGCAACACATCCCATGATTCTAACTGGGCATATTAGACTATGTGCTGTGCCAAATCAAGTACTTTTTTTTTTTTTTTCCCAAGGAGAAATGGGTAAGTTCCAGAGCTGAGCACAAATCACTTTCTGCAAGTACGCAGCAGTCTGTCCCCAGTGCTCAGTTACATTTGGCCGGAAAGATTACAGAAGTCTTTTGTTTGCCTGGATGGATGAGCATCCAGTTTAAGATAAACACTTGCACATTTGAATTTTCATGCGAGAATACTTGCCAATATAACTACAGATTCTCTTTCTGCAAATACACAGGCAAGGCAGCCTGACTGTGAAAGACTCATGAAATTGTACGTGTGTATCTGAAAACAAGTGCAATTAAACATGAAGGCAAACCCACTGCAGAATATTCCCTGTGTCTGTTCACCTCAATTATTTTCTGCAGTAAAGGACTGTGTGTGCTTGTGATCCTATGGAAAAATATTAGTTTTATTTTAATATTAGGTGAAATGAAGTAGAATCATCAGCTTCATCTGAGAAAAAGTGAAAGAGGCAACTATGTCTGATCATTAGCAAAAAGTCTCTAAGCCCCAAATTAAAAAGGCTGGTAGATAAAATTCTGTTTCAGCCTATTAGGTTTCTCAACTTCTTTTTTGTCCTTCTTTCCCCTCAGATCAGCTTTCTCCTTTCCAGGGCCCAGTAATGGGTTAATTGCATGCAACACATGTTCTTGTAATCAGTGAAGTTTGTTTTCTTCTATGTGCCCTTTTAAAGGGGAACTTGCTTGTCCTCTCTGGTGTTGTAGCAGTAAGAATTTAATTAGCAGCCAGAAACGTCATTACTGAAAGATTCAAACCTGAAGCGGATAGTTCCCAAATGTGTGACTTGTAGTAAACTAAACTAACCCAGCACAGACTCAGGTCCTTTGGGATGACCTATTTGCTCCCAAAGCTTCAGGATGGAGAGAGTCACCAGCTCTGCTCCTCATTATTTTTGTCTCAGCTTACTGCCCTAAAGTGAGGGGTAGTGGGAGGATGAGAGAGGTGCTAATCCACAGAGCAAAATACAGAAAGATTTACACCAGAGCTGAGTAAATATGGGTAAAGGAATGAAACCAATGTCTTTTTGAACCAAATCCTCTGTAAGTAATTTGCTTGATAAAACACAGCTCACATTTGGGCGGGGAGCTATGTTAGCAGACAGAGTGGAAATAGCATTAAACCTCCTTTAAGATGGTTTGCATAATGTCAAATAGGTTAAAGAAACCCTGCTTCCTAAATTAAAACCATATTACTCTTAAAGGAAAAATTTACTTTGGATAATACTAGTGGAAAGAATGACTATATAATAAAACTGTAATTAATTATTCACACGTGAACAGCATATAATGTTTGTGATTGCCCACAGTGTGTAATGTACATAGGGAAGTAATTCATGTGTGCTTTTGTATTGTCTGTGCCATAAAACAGTGCCAAACCAGGGGAAGAATGGGGAAGCATGTGTTTGGACTTTATGCACATAGGAAGGCCCATTGCATATTTAGACAGATCTTCAGGAACACGTGTCAAGTCAAGAATTCTTCAAGAATAACTGTTCGGCTCATCCTTCCAAACCTGTCCCACAGCAGCTTCTCCTCCCTCAAGGGGGAAAAAAAACTCCAATTCCAAAGTGTGGTTATCTTCAGGGCACCTTACGCAGAACAAAAACCCCTAACTGAAACCGGGACCTGGACCTGCCTTTGAGGAGAAAGCAAAGATTTCCAAGTGCCGGTCTTCCTCTCTTGATCTCATATACTTCTGTTGTTAGTGAAAACTGTAAAACAGTATTTACAAGCTTCTGCACAGCATGAGGCTGCCCGTCTGCAGCACGGCACCAGAGAGCTGGTTCTCTGTACAACAGTGCAACCTAGCTGGTTCTCTATACAACAGTGCAACCTAGTGGCTCTCCACAAAAGCTCTGCCCTTCAGCCACAAAGCTGGCAGCTCTTGCTGCTTTTTAGTATTTGAAAAGCAGTACGTGCATCAAACTACAAAGCTGTTTGGCAGCTCTTGCTGGTATTTTAGTATTTGAAAAGCAGTACGTGCATCAAACGGTCTTGTTTTACACACTTGCCTATGTCATTAGCACAGACACAGGACAGAGGGCTCTTCAATAGCATCGCAGAACCTCAAAAATGTTGGCATAACGCAGTGAACTTTGGGAGGGTAAATGGTGGCTTGGCATTGGGTTGCGCCTTGCAGGCTATTACTCAAGTTGCGTAATTTATGCAACTGGTTTTGATGAAACTAATGTGATTATTCACGCGTGTAAGGATTTCTCTCTTGCTTAAGCGTTACTGGACCAGTCCCAGAGTCAGAAATTCTTCGGCAAGCTGTCATCAGTACCAAAGCAGGGCTACTGACAGTCTTGAAGTCATCTGCTCTGGGCTGGATGGGTATTTATTGCAAACTGGTATTAAGTTTGCCCACATTGTTTGGAGGATTTCAGATTCAAAGGATAGGGAATACTGCAAAGAATGCTGTAATGGCAAATATCACAGTGCGGTAAATTACATTAGAAAGCAAACGTTGTCTAAATAAAGGTTTGATCCAAAGCCCATTTAAAAGTCATTGCAGGAAGGGTGCTTTACACGTTCTGATCTGCCCATTAGAGAAAGGCAGGGGGGAAAAAAAGCCTCATTTAGTGCTGACACAATGTTTTCAACTCAGCCCATTTGTAATAAGATGCTCTTTAGCCAAATCATTTAAGTCATTTGGAAATCATTTAGAATTCTCTTTCAGAGCAATTAGTAAAAAGCTAAAAGCCTCAAATGGTTCTTTGTGGTAGTTTCATAATTATTATTTTAAATCAGAAAATATCACCTTAAAGAAGAAAAAGAAAACCATCCACTGCTACTGAAAGTATCTGAGTGCGTTCTGGAGATCTGAGGGATAGAGAAAAGGTGACCTTTTCCAGATCTATGCATTCCATATAGCAGTCTTTTCCTGTCTCCCAAAGAACACACTGGGGAGGAAATCATTCACTGTACTTGTTTATATGAGATGCTGTAGTAAGAATTAAATGTAATTTAGTGGGACAATAAAATCTTCTCAAGTACTGATATTCGACACAGTATTGTTGTGTTTGGGGTGGATTTGGGGATGATTAAATGAGTAAATCACACAGATCTGAAACATTTTTTTTTCACCTCCTCTGATGGCATCTTGATCGTGCATGCACTGTGAACACCAAAAGCCTATAGGTCAGACCTGAAATTATAGCTAAAACTCAGGTCCTGAGGTACATGGACTGTTTATATCGATGAAAATTTATGATGTCTATACCTTAAATCCCCGGCCTCTCTTTTACATTGACTTCTTTACTATTTGCTGCTTTATTTTATGGTGATCCCTTGCCCTCTATAAATATATCACGGTTATTTAACCCTAGATCCCAACCACAGTTTTCAGTATTTCAGGAGGGATCTATTTGTTACGTACTGCTACTGGGGGCTTCATAATCCTATACATTAACAGCTCTTACTTCACTGAAGTTAAAAATTTTCAACTATTTTCATCTTGTCATTTAACTTGGTGCTGTTTGGTATTACAGCCAAGAACAGAAAACTGTGTGCTGTTTTTCTAAGATTTTATTGAGGTACAAATCTTCTTTAATCTCCTGCAGTGATTGAGTTATTTTCTATTAAATATTTATCAGTGGAAAAATGAATAAATTTAACTGTAATAAATTATAGTTTGGCAGACTTAATTGCCTATTGTTATTTTTAAAAAAGTCATCCTTATAAAAATCTGACCTAATCTTAGAAACATGCCATGGAGTAATTAAAGTTTTCTGTGGGGATAGACTGCAATAATTATCTTGTTTTGACTGAGCTTCTTATTATTTTAGCCTGAAAAATAAAACTGAAAAACAGGAAAGCCATATAGATTTGCAAAACCTATTGTCTGATGTTAAAATTGTTAAGAAAATATGAGTCAGTATTATGCAAATTCTGACCTAATCCCAGGAACATATTGGTAGGTAATTGTATTTTTCTTTAAAAGGGGACAGACCCTACAATAATTATGCCTTGTTAGTGTCCACATTGCTATATTTTTGATTTATGTATTTTTGTGGGAGCTGACAGATAAGCAAGAAAAATTGACATATTATAAACTAATAAAAATAAATAATATCTGAATCTGCCTAGCAGCAATGCACATTGGGAAGCTAAATCAATGCATTAATCACACAAATTTTGAGCAAAGTATAGTTTGTGCTAAATGAAAAAGTGACCTATACCAAACAGAGCTAAATATTGAAATCTTAGCACTAGGTGTTTGCACCTGCCTTAATTCCTGAGGTCAAACAATGTATGAATTTGACCTATATTATTTTTCTGATTATCCTGTGCAATATTGTAGGACAAATTTGTGCTCTGCTCATCTTTCTTATGATTTTAATAACCTTCCACCTGTTAGATCTGCCTTGTTCCCCAAGGAAAGAAAGAATTGCCTTTAAAAGAAAAATTTGGTTAGCATATCTCTCTCTCTCTCTGTGTTTTAGCACAGCATTTATTTTAGGGTGCTTGTTTACTAAAATGATCTTGCTTTTCTGTGGGAAAGCATTGCCCATGAGATGCCAGAATTCAAAAAGCCCCAAACATAATTTTTATATCCAGTAACCACTAAGTCTGGGAGTTCTGCTCTAGTGCACCAGCATTGAGGACAAATTGACAATGTAAATATTACAGAAATGAGAGTAAGGTTGGGCAGAATCTACCAACTGATATTGTCTAACACAACTGGTAGGAAATTGATGAACTGTTCACAGTACCCTCCCTTGCTTGAGGTTTCTGCCCATATAATCTCATCACAGTGACATGGCTGGGCCAAATACACATGTAAAGAATATCACCAAAGTTAGCAGTCGGGGTCTGAATTTTTCTCAGTGATTGCAATTTGAATATATCGAAAGAAAATCTCAAGCTGTCATGGACAACGGATATACAGATTTCATTGTCTTCTCTTACAGGATCTGCAAGTGCCACTGCATGTCATCCTGTTTTGGCATTTCCAGAGCAATCCCTTGCTTTAAAGGCTTTAAAGCAAGGATTGCAGAAGCTCAGCAGAGAAAAAGGAAACAGGGTCTGAAAAACTGTTGAGCTCCAAGTCATTTCCCTCTGCAGCTTCCCAACCCCCAGGTGAAGCCCCATTCCTCACGCACTTCCAGGCTGCACATCTGCTCCAGTTGCTGGATCTGGGAGCCCGGTACAGCTCTGCTCTTTGTAGCCATCTGAGCTGAGCATGAGCTGAGGCTGCCCACAACCTCACCTTCAGGAACACCAACCTGAGCTTCTACCAGCATGTGATGTGTGTGGTCACGGTGTTTCACAGAATCACAGAATAGCTCAGGTTGGGAAAAATCCCCAAGATCGAGTTCAACTGCACCATCATGTTCACCACTAAACCATATCCCCAAGTGCCATATCTAGACATTTTTTGAACCTGTCTTGATAAGCCCCTTGAGGTTGCTTTGTGCCTGCTGCTGTTATGCAAATGCATTTTATTTAATGCTTCATTTCAGTGAAAGAACTGAGGGAGATCGGATGACAGTGCCAAGTGAGGAGCTCAAAATAATAGATGAAAAACCCACAAAAAACTAAAACAAAACTGTAAAAAAAAAAATCCAAAGAAACAAACAAACAAACAAAAAAAAACCCAGAGGAAGTAGGCTTTCCCACAAAAGCATTTGGCATTCAATGTTTACATTAATTCAAAAGGTGAACAAAGTCACAGAAAATATCGAATGCTGTTAACAAAAAGAGAAAGACCAGAAGTGAATATATAAGAACATGCAACCATTTGAACTCAGATATATTATGTGTACTTAAACACACATTTTAGCAAATCATCTCAAAGTCGTGCTTCAAATCCTTCCTTGACTTTGTTGTTTCCCACTGGCTACCCTACCTCATCAGCATATTTGGTATATGAATCTCAGACCTAAGTATTTTGCTGTCACAGCAAAAAATGCAGGCATGAAGCTCAGAGTTAAGGACTTCATGTCTCTTTTGGTGATGTCCCGAGATCATGGGATAATGATCATTTCCATCATGTTACTTAAAGGAATGTCCTGCTTCAAGGTTTTTCATCACCCACACTGCAGTGTAAATCAGGGAATGTTAGGACATGTAAGACAGTAACTGTTCCTAAAATGTCTGACAAGAAAGGAGTTTTTACCTGATTTCTGCAAAGAACAGCTAAAATAATATAACAGATCTCATTAACTGAACCTATTCAGAAATCCCATAAAAATATACTAACAAAGGTCACCCAGTACCTCCATCCTAAAAAACATTGTGTACCTATAATTCTATATAATTCACAATTATCTTCTATTTTTCTATCATTTCAACACACAACATCACCAGTGCCAAGATTAATTTCTTTCTAGACAAGGGAGAAAAAGGAGTCCATGTCAGGCAAACATGGGTCTCAGTGGGGACGCCTGGAAGAGCCCATAGGCTTCCCCACTGTTGAACTGTGAACTTTGCTGGTCTGATGGAAAGGATGGAAAAAGGAAGGCAGTTTTGAACCCTGAGTAGAGCAGCAGTAGGAGCTGTGCTCTCCCAAATGGACATGGCACTTGGAGCCTCAAGCCAGTATGAGAGGAAAGGAAGAGCAAGAGCTGCTGATGGAGAGAGTCCTGGCAGGGGCCTCAGCACCTGTAAGAAGAGGCGATGCAGAAATAAATACCAGACAACTACAGCAGTTTTAACAGCTGCTTCTACCAAGCAGAATAAAGCACATCCGACACAGCCCCCAGATTAAGATTAGCACAGATTTGAACAATAAATTCTAACATAAAGTTTATATAATTTTAAGTTTAGGAAGACAACACCAAATAAATTATGCAATTAACTGCTAATTTATTAACCCTGACACTGCTCTCTGTCCCAAATACATACAGGGTAGCAGCTATTCTGCCTGAGTGACCAGACTTTCATGCTGGTGTTTAGGAGTCCCTGGTGAGGAAAAACAGGTACATTGTGGCAGATCAGAGACCCACATTTCTGACTCCAGACACCTGCAAACTCCATGTTAATTATCTAAATATGTAGACATGCTTCATCCAAGCCATGGGCCATTGGAACCCAATGCTTCTGGAAAGCAAAACATTGTGAGACAATTATAATAAATACCTGCATTAACAAATAAAAGTGAAGCATTTTAACACAAGAATATCCGACATAATCTGAGACAATTTGGTCATGGAGCTGTTTATAGCAAAGCATTAAATTTAGCTATTACAGCAGCTGACTTGTTCTCTGGAAACTCTATTCCCTGAAAGGCAGCATTACAATTAAAGAGTGAAGAGTATTTCAGCTGACATAGCATTCCTGCTATGGGCACAGTCAATCAAGGGAAAGGCCAAAGCAACAGTCAGATAAAAGACTAATAAAGCTATGAATGACAATAAAAGTCCACTGAAAGCTTTATTAGACTGGTGAAAACCTAGCTCAGAACATAAAACAGCCCTTACGCAGAGTAACCCCCAAACCTTTTACCACGGCTTGCAATAGATGTCACACTGTGCTGGTGAGGGCCCTGAAAAGCTTAACAGGCACCAAAAAAATCAAGGCCCAATCAGGACTGCAAATAGACTAGTGTGCTGAGTAAGTTGCTTCATTGTAATATTCTGTGATAGAGGTTGGACTTACCCCTGAACTTCCTGGGCACAGCAATTCCTTAGCTACTTTTTCTAATCTGTAGATCTCAAATTACTTTGAAAGAAATGAAATGTCACATTTTTCATTTTCCAGGAGAGGAAGCTGAGGCATAGAGGGATGTTGTAACACTTCATTATAAATTTCTCTTATGTAATGTAACCCTCAGATTATGGGAAGGTGTTATGTGGCCCAAGCAAATTCATGCGCATATACTTTTTTAATGTATTTCTGGATATCCCAGAAATACATTATCCCACAAATTTAAGCTTTAAATTCTTATGGTCAGGACACGCAAATGTCAGTAGCTTTGTGTCAGCAAAAGCAGGTAGGCTGCTTTCTTGTAAATAAGTGCAATTTTTTTAAGGAAAACATGGTCTGATATACTAAATGTTATATATTTCCTTATAATGGTCCTGTGTCTCAAAAACACTTTCTGAGAAACTGTCACACACTAGTGTATCATTCTATCACTTACAAATATAGCTTTAGTAAATGTTAAAAGTTTCTGCAAGATTAATAACTTGTAGAAAGTTGAATTTGTTTTGTGTTATTAGAAGCACTCCCAGTAGAACAGACACTGCCAATGAACAATATTTGGATGCAAGTGAAACAGTGCACATGTGAAAGATAAACCATGGCACAGCAACACAGACAATGTTCCTGCATCAAAAAGATGAATGGCACCATGGTGGTGTGCCATTGGGGGGACTCAAGGAAAGGGATAACAGGGCATCAGCATTCATGCTGATCAGAGTAACTGGGGATCCTGTGTTTTTCACTATATACACAGTTAATGTATACATGCTTAGTATAACGAGGCATTTCAGCATACTTTGAACATTTCTGACTAATCAGAGCTGATGGAAGATTGCCTTCTTTGTTAGAATAATTTACACCAAGATCTGCTCTTAAAGCCATCATGTGTTGAGATTTCACCAAATTTCTTTCCCACTCTATAATACCTCCTCCAACAGTACCACAACAGGGTTTATACCCTAACACAGCCCCATTGTGCTCCCTTAGTTTCACCTGACCCTGATCTTGGCTGCCAATACCTAACATTACTCCAGATATTCTGAATATTTTTTTTTTTTCTCTGAGTGAGAAAAAGAGCACGATGGACCCAGCAAAACGTCAGTCAAAGTAGATAGTACAAATAGTCAATTTATTCTAGTGGGAACTAATTCTGAGAAGTACTTCCACAGCTGTCTGCACCACTTGATTTTGGGGTTAGAGATTTTTCCTAGGTTCAATATTTGGCCTTGTTCACTTTGTAGTTTGTAAGCATCCAGGGAATCCAGGAAATAAAATGTATATCAGGCTGCCTTTGGATCTGTGCTCCCCAAGGAATATTGGTAATAGGCAGTGATCCTTGAACCACTTTGGTTTGGGATTTTTTTTAGTCCCATTATATTTCTACAGCAGACTCAATAGCTCCAAGGAAGTTCCTAAGGACCTTACCTGCTATTAGGCAAATTCTATATGTTAAGTTGCTAGCCCTTACTCTAAATATTCCCATTAAGGTGTCAGTTAGAGGGGTATGTCTGCAATTAGTATTGCACAATTCTGCTAAGGAACTGAGATCATAAGGCCCACTGTGCAAAAATGTGGAAGACAGAGCCCTTTCCCAAATAGTTTGCGATCTAAATAAAGACAGTCCTCAAAAAGGAACAGCAGAAGCAGGGAAAAATGAATGGACTTGCAGAGGGTATGCAGCAAAGAGGCTGAGCTAACATTAATACCCAAGGCTCTTGACACTTATTTTTTCTTAATTCAGTTAATTGTATTCTATAAATTTTGCAAAAGATGTGGCAAACATTGTTTGAAGTGATGGAGTTACCATCCTTGGAGATATTCAAAACAGGTCTGGACCAAGTTCTGAGCAACCAGCTAAAGGAGAACCTACCTTGAGCAGGAGGATGGGACCCTGTGACCTTCAGAGATCTATGCTGTGCTTCTGTGAACATTAATAACTCATTTTATCATTGAAAATTAGTACTTTTGCCCAAATATAAACCAGTAAACTTGAGGAAAAAAAATCTCCATATTTCTTCTATCTCAAGTTACGTATGTATACAAACATTGTGTGGTTTTCATATATTTAGCAATTGCAATAAAAAAACTTCCAGCAATACTCTTAGCATGTTCCCCTTTTTTAGATTAAATTATGTTGCAAGGAAAGGAAACATCTGACTTTGGAATTATAGCAACACAAAGCAGTTACTTTTGGCTTCCAAATATGATAGGATCATATAAAACATCTGCAAGTCATTGGTTGGAGCAAAGATTAGAAGAAAAAAGTTCTAGGATATTATGCGTATGTACAATTCATTTGGCCTTAAGTCCAATTTAAGCAGCATGCAGTCCATGTACCTTGGCTTATAATGAGTTACTTTAATGCACAAACAAGGTGAACACTGTTCAGACTAATACCTGTAGAACTTGCTTCAGCTTGCACCTGCTAAGCACTACACATTCTGAAAACATTCTGAAAGCATTATTCCAAATGCTTCTAGAGCTTCTGAACACCTTTTTAAGATCCAGGTGTTTGCACATTTTGTATAAATTCTTCAAAAGGTCAATGAAATTCCCCAGGTTTCATGCAGATTTATTTCCCCAGGTTTATTTTTTGTTAGATTTGAGGGCAGGGGTGCTGAAGGGGTGTTAAATAGCAAGAGTCTGGAGATAGTCTGTGTATTTACTTCACAATCAATTAGTGCTTGTTCTCTTTGCACAAGGAAACTGTTTCCAGTTTAGAAAATAAATTACAAATAGCTTAAAATATATCAAATATATTCAATATTGAATTAACATATTAGAATGTGAAACAATATTTAATTAACATATTAGAACATAAGAGAAGATTACCATTACCTTCTCTGTGTTTTTTTCTTTTGATTGTTGCTGCTAAAAAAACCTGAGTCATTAAATAAACCAACACAAATGCTTCCATGGGGAAGAGAAAGAACAAAGTCTTAAATGAAAACAAACAACAACCAATTAAAAAAAAAAAAAAAAGAGAAAGAGAGAGAAAAAGAGCCTGATATCAAACTTGTTCACACAATCAAACAGCACTTACAGTCAGCTTTCACAAAGCTCAGGTCAGTTATGAATAATCCCCACCCAATACAAGATGCAGTGTATATCATGTTGGAGCATTTTCTATCCTGTGCAGTCATCACACACTGTGGAAGGACATGGCTAGGGCACAGCACACTCTGTCACACAGATTTAAAATAGCTAACCAGATAAGAGATTTTCTTCCTTTGTTTGTTTTATCTCAAGTATTGGAAACAAGTACTGTTCTTTATACAGCACTAATGACAGTTGCTTTTCTATTGTAACTTATCAGACTAAATTTGTCAAACCAAAAGACAGAACTTACCTATGTATTTTTATTTTTAAGCAATCAGTTCACCTGAGTAGCAGTAAAATCCTACATTTTAATATATTATTTCTCTTTTCAAACCTATGAAGATATATAAAGATTAAAGAATGCTGCAGGAGTTCAAAGACCTCTCAGAAGCACTTGTCACCCCAGATCTGCTACATGTAAGAACAAAAAACATTTCTGGTCTAAAGAATTAAATTCAGGACCCACTTGATTTACATAAGTTTCAACTATTACCCCCTCCTTCCTTCTCCCTCTTCCCCTCCACCACCTCCACTCTGCTTTTCCCCCTAAATTTCACTTTCTCTTATTCCAGTCATGCATACTTTGGAAGAGCCCTACAAAGTGGGATGCTGGCCTGCTTGATTAGTAGCTTCAGTTTTCTTTCTGTTGACTGCAAATAAGGATGAGTCAGTTTAGAAAAGACTAGTTTGTCTCTCATTCTTTTTTTTTTCCTTGTCACTCCCTCAAAAGGAGTCTTGTCTCTCATCCTCTTAAAGACTGTTGGTGAATTCCTCCTGTCCATGAGATCCACATGTGTATATGTGTGTACACATATCTCTCACTCTGACAAACACAAAGATGTGACTGAACGTATAAGGCCATGAAACTAGCAGACCACAGGTGGTTTTGGTTTGGTTTGTTTTGGGTTTTTTTTGAGGCAGTGTTTGTTTGTTTTCTTTAATACTGAAAATTGCTTCCCAGATGGATCAGCTCTCTTCGACACCAGGCCATAAGTGCTGGCACAAGGTTATAGCAAGAACAAATGGTTAGCAGTTGGATCTCTCTCTTTGGTGCTGTCTTTGTTTAAGCTGGTGTAGAACCATACCCTACATCCTCCCACCTCACCACAGAGGGAAAGAGAAGCTGTGCTGAAAGGTGAGTACAGAGAGTCCCCTTACATTCCCAGGATTCCAGCAATTCAGATGTTTGTCTGCCTGTCAATTTCCCAATCGGATTTTTTTTTTTTCAAATCATTGGCTGGTTTCAAATGGCTAGACTTTACAGGGCTTTAGAAATTTCACAGTTTTGAGGGTTATACAAGATCTGTGAAAAACAGTATCTGTGTTTGAGAAGACATAAAGAGCTCAGCATGAGAAAATAATTTAAAATAAGCAATATGAACTCAAGGGTTATCTGTTGTCTCTGACCAATTAGCACAAGTGGACTGTCAACATGAGATGTTGAAAATCAGCTTGGCATAATTCTCTCTCTTGTGTAGGCAGTAACATTCCAGGGAGATGAGGTTACTGTGATAGACTGTTTGAGACATGGAGGAAAACTGGAAGTTCACATCAGAAAAGAGAACTGAGACCATACAGGACATGAGTAAAAACTGAGATAAGTAGGGTCAATGTGTACATAAAATACAAATCCACTTAACTATATCACCACTTCATGGAAAACTTTGGTAAATTATGCTCATTATTTCTAGTTGCTGGAAATAAAATTGTTCTATCTATTATTTTTGTTCAGGAAAGTGAACTTTAAAGCAGTTGAAAGAATTTTTATTGTTATTTTTATTATGACAAGTCTACTTACATTGTTCAATATAAGGACAGAAAATGAAAGTCTATAGGACACAAATGGTGGAATTACAGATTTCTTGGCATAGTCAATGATGTTGAAACCTGATCCGCACCATAAAAAGGACAGCAATGAGGAAACCTTAACCAACATTCTGCCTGTTAAGACATTCATCTAATGGCTATGAAACACGTGCTGTTATGTCATACCAACCCAGGGACACACAAATGCGAGTACAGAAATTAAAAATAGGCAAGTGCATTTGTAATTGCGTCCTTAAAAAGTCAACAAAGCTTCAGGTCATCTGTTTTGCATGTTTACAGAATTGTTCATATTGGAAAGAATGGATCCTTTATTTATGGAAAGGATGACATATGGATGGCTCCTTAAAAGCTTGCTGTCCCCTTTCCATCTCATCTGTTCTGGGACAGAGAAAAAGTAGAAGTTGGAGGTTTTTGCAGGGTGACAGGAACTTCTGATGGGAACTTGAGTGGATGGAGGAATTAAGATGAATGAAGAATAAGGAGCCCAGTGGCAAACCAAGCATAGGAGGATCCAATCCTGGCTGATAAGCTGAGGAAAGCAGTGGGGATAAGAAAAGGTTATAATAGCAAGTTCAGAGAACAGTTTAGCTAAAGTGCTTCCAGGAGATAGTGTTGTTATTTCTATGGTGATTTCTATGAAATATCAAAATTACTTTGTACCCTGCCTGAATGTAAGCCTTGCATTCCTAGTGTACATAATAGTCTGAATGGGAAATATGCCATCACCTTTAACATGAAATCTTAATGGACTCCTTCAAAGGTGAATATTATATCAAGAAAAAAAGGCAGGACAGAAAATTATCATGTTCCATTCCAGAGTGTATACCTATCCCTGAGATTTTCAAAAACTCAGACAGGCTCAGATTTTTCTTTCTTATGTTGCCCAAACTATTCAAATTGTCTCCGACCCATCACTGTCTATCATTAGCCTGGCAACAACTTTGAAGACACCTATCTAAAAAGGACATCTTGCAGCAATTAAATCTAGCAGAGTAGAGAGCTCTGATCTAGACAATAAACACCCTTTTCAACACTGTGCCAGGTCTCCCAGCTGGGAGCAAGCCTAACTAAGGCAGGACAGAAATGATGCTGGCAGTCAGTGAGCTGTCTAAGACTTTTGTCAGGGCTGCCAGCATTTGTTCAGTTGAATTGGTGTTATCAATAGAGAGACTTTTTTTTTTTTCCCAAAACTTTCCCAAGTGTAAACAAGACTTAAGATGCAGAGCGATATGGGAAACATTAATTTCACACTGTAGTGACACTATAAAAGAAAATAAAAATGAAAACAATCTAACAGGAATGGTTTCATCTAATTGGACTGTGCAAAAACAATTACAGGAAAATAATTGCCTGATTGTTTAAAAGGATTGCTAATGGGCAGAGCTAAGGTTATCTGAGTGCATTAGCTGTGTCCTTCTGAGGCTTAGATTTCTATTAAGATTTGCCTTGAATCTAAATTTCCAGAATTTATTCTCTCTCTTTCTAGTGAAATTGTAGCATTCCTGTAATGCATTTCACTTTAGCTTACTGATACATCCTCTCGGTCTGATTCTATTTTATATAGATTTAATTTAGGAATATACGCAAGAGGGTTTTTTTTCCTTTCTATTTGTATTTGAAAGATTTATATAAATGTGGGTTCCATTAAATACACATTTTCACACTTTTGTTTTTCACACACATCCTGCTGAGGCTCAATGGATAAGTACAACTATGTTTTACAATTCAGAGATGCCTTAACACCTATTCATTTTAACCATCTGAACTTCAAGACTAGAGCTGGAACTGATGCACAATCCTGGAAATCTGGAATAATGATTTTTCAAGGTTTCTTACTATAAGACCAGACCATGAAAAAGATATTGTATTTTATATTACATATTTAACTGCATTTGCTTCAACTTTTGCTCTTTATTTGTTTTGTTTTGGTAGGGGTTTTTTTGAGGTTTTGCCTTTTTTTTTTATTTAGGAAGAGGTAGAAAGGAAATCTCACTGCATATTTAAAAGTGATTTTATTTCTACCTTTTGTATTACACACCTATTTCTCAGTTTAGTCTGAAAAAATTTTATAGACAACTGCATTAAATAAAACCATTTTCAATAATAAACTCCATGCAGAGATTTTTAAACAGAAGTTACTTATTTTTCGTACAGATATTTACTTCTCCAAAATGGAGACTTCAAGTTTTCATTACCTTATAGAGCAGTTGACACCACAAAAAAAAAGTTTCCACTTACAATTTATGATTGGCAATTGTGTTTGGTTACACCACGCGTAGAAACAACATCAAGCTTTGAGAGCATGGCAGGAAAGAGTGCCCTCTTAAAGCAAAACACATTTTTACAGGTCAGATGCCACCATCAGTTTGGACAGTGCCTAGTTTCATCATCTAACTTTTCACAACAAATCTAAGAGGAGTCATCCAATAAATTAATATTAAAAAATTATTATTGATCAAATTTCTTTTTCCCTGATTATGTGGCTAGCATTCCATTTCTAAGAACAGACTGTAGTTACAAAACATAATGCATTTCCATGGTTCCAGAACCTTATTTTCTAGACAGGAAAAAGGATAATTATTCTCTATTCAGCTAATTGATTTTAAATTATCCTTGACTATTTTTCAAAGATCTCCAAGAGATGCTTCATGACAAGCTATAAAGTAACAGCAATCCATTTAGCAGTAAATAAAAAAACTTTGGTATTCAATTAACATATAAAGCCACTTAAATGGCATAACAACATAAAAACAGCAAATCTGTTTATCTCTTGTCAAATACTAATTTGCTTCCAATTTAATAATTATTTATTTAGATCTGGAATTTGTAGCTCAGATTTGTACAGATTAAATTGAATCTGAATACATACAGACTACATTTATGTAACATATACATTCTAAACAGGCACAGTAACAAGCATTTATCAGTAGTGCATTATTTGAAAATTATATATGTATGAATGCATGTTATACCTATAGTGTTACAGACTTAGTCACGTACTTGATGGTTAAATTGAGCATATGCAGCTGAAAAGAAAAAAAGATGGTTTTGCTTGAGTCTTTAGACCCAGAACATACCAGAAGGATTTTCTGAAACTGTAGTGGCATATTCAGACTATTTTTAAAAATTTTGTTTTATTTATTTAGATTTACAGAATGGTAAAGGTGAGCAACCTGTGCTCTTACAGTTCTTTAAGTAACAATCTCATCAATATAATAGCAATACATTTCTCATCCTTTCCATGAAATTTCATTCCTCCAAAGTTCCAGGTATCAAATAAAGTCCCAAAATACTCATCATGCACTAGCAGCGCAGTTTCTCTTACATCTGGAGGAAGGGATGAAAGAGGCTTTGCAGTGCTAGCAGCGCAATCAGTGCATTTGGTGGTGTACTGAGAAAGGAGAGGTAAATTGGGTAGGCAAAAAAGCCTCTTTCAAAAGAAAAGAACCTCAATTCAAGCATTACTGTTGGTTCCTCAACTATCTTCCTGATAGTACATCTATATGTACAAAAAAAGCCATACATTTTATCTTTTTAACTTTAAAAAAAATTCACAAGTCTGAAAGACTATTTATGTTCTGTGATACAAGGATAGTAACAATCTTCTGTATGGGATTGTACAATCTGAGCAATTACTGTGGTTTCTTTTACTTTGTCAAAGAATTTAGAACAGACGAAAGATTCCTTGAAGTCTTATTATTTCCTCTTTTCACCTGTGTCCTATGCATTATGTTAGGACAGGCTAAACATAGATATGAACTGAGTATGGGACTACTTCTGAATGGACTTTCCTGAATAGAAACAGAGTTCCATTTCTAATGCACAATAAGACATCTTTACTGGCCATGCTATAAATGAAAGTCCCAGTCCCAGAAAGCCCAATACATCCAAAAACACACTAGAAAGGGTTTTGCTCTGAAGAATACAAGTGGAAAGGTTCTTGACAAAATGTCCAGTTACTTCTATTACGTGTTTGTTCAAAATTAACCTTGCCTCTCTGGATACAGCTATGATTTGTGGGAGTTTCACTGCAGTTTGACTGTGGGAGTGTTATTCACACAGCCTAGAGGTTCGCAAGAAAAACAAGAAAAGCTTGAAAAGTTTGCTGTAATTTATTACTTCTAGATTCTAAATATTGATGCTTTAAGAATCACAAAAGGCCTAAAAGGAATTAAATTAATATCCAAGTTACATGAACTTGAATTCATGGAGCTCATACATCAGAAAGGGGAGACACAGTAAACGTGTTAGAGTTACAGTTTAATTATGTAGAGAATTTTAATAGAAATGTTAAAATTAGTATGAATGGACAATGACCGAGAAAACACAGCCATTGGTTTCCATTCCAGCTGTGGAAACACCAGGAACATAAAGACAGGAAAAAGCTTTATGATGAGCAAGTACAGATGCACGTGCACTAGCAGATCATTAAAATCCTATCACACATTTAGGCTGGACTTCACAGGGCATTCAGGTGTAGACACAAAAGACAATTATTAAATTCTGAGGCTCACAGAGGTGGGGCAAGGTGAAGAGAGATATTGTGTTCAAATTATTATACCACAAGTTATTGTGGTAGAAAAAGCCACATCCAAGGAAAGTGTATAGTTAATATCTGTAAGATATTAACTGTAACTTTTGGATTCTATAAGTAGTATCCAAAACTTCAAAAAGAGGACCCACAAAAAGGTGGGAAAAAAGGTGTCTCATCTCCCATCTTCTCTTAGACAGATGACCTGGACACCGGCATCTTGGTGTTTGTGAGCATGTGAGTATGAGAATGAGCGGGGAGGACCACAGTGTTTTTCAAGTTTCATTTAATTTTAAAATAATCTTTCACTTCTGCAAAGATTCTCATTGAGATTTCCTGCATTGCTATTGCAATGTTGCAACATTGTCTCTAATGATTACTTTTCCTTGGTTTAATTGCAGTTTTTATTTGGGTCTAACTCTGTCACCTTCATGTGCATACCAGCAAATTGCAGCAGTATAAGTCTTCCTGTATAATAGATCACAACTCCTTCATATAAAATAATTTAGTGCATATTTTTAATGAGCTGTTTAAAATGTGAATAGATTTACAAATTACCATCAATTTTTAAAAATACATATTTTGTTATTTATCCATAATGGAATACAGTGTTTTCGCTTTCTCTAATAGAAATATGTTTCCTTTGGTATAGAAATATTTTCTCTTGTAGGAAAAGGAAATTATTTTCAACAGCAGCAGAGCTATCTGTATTCAGATTTGAGCTTGAGTCAACAGTGTATGTGTTTGTTTTCAGAGTGCAGATAATTTTAGTGTAGAATGTCTAAGTAAAATGAAAAGCTACATTTTGGTTTGTTTGGTTGGGTTTTTTTAATGTTTCTCACCTATCACTATACTTACACATTGTACAGTGACTATTCTCACTCCTCCAGAGGGTATCCCTACCAGCAAATGTATTAGCCGGTGCACATATTTTTTTGTTACTCTCATCCTGAAAATGATGTCTGGGAAGATTTTGAGACATTATAAAAGAGACCTGGAGATTAGTCTCAAAAATATTTGGAACTCAGATATGTTTTAATGTGACAAAACTGGTACTCCATGCATAACTCTGCAGCCACTTAAGGGAAAGAGATTACAAGTTAGATCTTATTTTCTAAGTTTCTCAACATCAACATCTCCAGCTGGAACTTTCCTACCAAATCATCACTGATGGCTAAGTTTCATCAGTTGTCACAATATGCCTGTTGAAATATGCAAGTTTCATACAAAACCCCTGTGTTTGCTATCCCTTTTTTTGTGAAATGCATTGAAACATGAAACCATACATATTGGCTTGGCTCTGCTACCATTAGTTTTCTTTATAAATGTATTTTTTTGAAGAAAAGCACCACTACAATGTGATCTTAGTTCTCAACTTCTCCTGATGCTGCACTGTAATTCTGAAAACAAGAGGAGATGCATGCTATGAGTAGGACTGCAGCGTTGAAGAGACTTAAACCTGTAAACAATTCTTTCTCATGCCTGTAAAGTGTTTTCCTGTCTCATGCCTACTTAAGCTGAAACTGAAGCAAGTATTTGTTTTCACAGCAAAAGAAAAATACCTAGCTACAGTCAGCATTCATTCTCCCAGTAAACAACTCAAATAAGTATTACTTTAATTCTAATATCCAAGTATTCATTTTTATATTATTTTGAATAACTTTTGCTCAAAATCCTTGCATAGATAAAGCAGAAAAACAGAAAATAATTCTTACATGTAATATATGAAGAAAGACGTATCATCCAAGAGATAGTAAAATAGGCGTTTTTTTTCCTTTTCTGCGATGAAAGGATGAGGCAAAAGAAAAATAGGAAAAATTATCCTGGGATCATGGGCTCCCTTCCCAAATCAGATGACAAAATTTTCCATGTAAGACATTCTTTTTGTGCAAATAAATAACAAAACAGAAATTCATCAACACACCAATAGTATATTAGGAAAGAATTATGTAAAAATCCACAGATATTTAGTGAAAATATTAAATGATAGCAGGCAGGGCCATTAAAATTGTTCACAAGATATTCACTGCTGAATAAAACTTCAGGAGATTTGAATTTGTCCCATTTAATTCACTCACAAAATTATTTTCAAACCTTTTAGTTCTCAAAATGATATTTCAATACCAGATGATAAGACAGAAAGCTCACAACATAAATAACAGAAAAACAAAACACATCAGCCTGTATTAGAGTGTGAGACTGAGCTGTGGCACTAAGCTATAATGCCTCTGTATATCAATTAAGGCCTTTCTGCATAATGTACTCTGTTATTTCAACCTTTTGATAAACAAAGAGCTAAATTACCTCAGGTATAGCTTGGTTTGATGTTCTTTCTGCACTTACCTCTCTATGGGTAGTCAAAAGATTTTAGGATCTGAAGCCAGCACTTCTTCTAGCAGTGTCTATGGGACAAAATGAAAAACTGCATCTTCCCTGTTGCCTCTCGGATGCTTCAGTGACTAGGCAATTTATAATCTGGAAGCAGGAAAAGCTAGAGTTCTATTGTACTGAAACAGAAGTGAAAACAGAGGCTTTTTATATTATGAATTGGATTCAATTAACAGTTTAATGAACTTTTAGAGAGTGGCTAAAGTGCTTGCAAAAAGCCTATCTCAGTGTCAGAGAGGAGATGTCTCTCACAGATGTGTAAGCTTAAAGGTCTGTCCAGAGAAGACAACCATAAAATTGCAGCAAAGCTGTGTGGAAAACCTCCCTTCCTAAGTTTTGTATTCTCATTCTCTAGGTCCTTTTCTTATTCATCCTCTCTGCAATCCTGATTACAGTTTAGGACATTGTTATTTAAAAAGGTCAATTACAACTGCAAAAGGAAGACTGAAAATGCATTACAGTGGTCAGTACTACTCTTTCATATATGGGAAAAGAATAAAGAAAAAATAAAGAAATCTGTTTGGCCCAGCAGAATAAGGAGTGAGGGGAAATATGATTTCTGTCTTCTGATTCCTGTCATTCTGTCTGAATAGGAAAAGGCAGTAAACATCAAATAAAGATGAAGACTGCTACATTTGAAAATGGAATTTTGTGAGTTTCTGAAGACCTACTGCCTCTAATAGCAGGTGGGTACTCTGAAGAGGCTTTTCTTGGTACTTTGTCCCATGGAATGGAACTCACAGGAACACACGCATTGAATAGAGAAAGGCATACTCTAGTCTTTAGGAAATGCTGAGGAATGATGGACATTTATTCCAGAGAGCATTGGAAGCCAGTGCTCAGGAAAAATGGGAAGACCTACAGAAAACAAAATCCTCAGCGTTTTCCTGCAAATTTATTTTAGGTGTGTCATCCTTTGGCTTGCTTGCAATTTGATGCTTTCTTCAACACATTGCCTGTTGCATCACTTGATCTTCCACACACTTTGCAGAGGGTGACATGTAATAGAACAAGGCCAACACAGAGGTGTTGTAATTCTCTGTGTTGGAGCATGTACATCCTTTTGGATTCTTGCTAGTACTTTTACAGTTCAAGTCCTACCAATGAACCCTTCATATAGTGTGTGGTGATCACAATAAGGCATTGTCACACTTGCTTCAGAAAATGGTTCACATGTGTTTCAGTACAGACAGGATCTAACATTTGTCTCTATAAAAGAAAACACCTGAAAACAGGGGGTTTATGTCATCTTACATAAAACTACTCTCCTTGAGAAAGCAAGAGTTTAGCCTCTTCCATCAATTGGAAAAACTCTTTAGTTTATCTTAAATCTTTGTTGATTCTTTATTGTATTTCAAGAGTTGTCTAAAGAGTCATCATTCACGTAATACCTGAATTCATCTTCCTTTCTGGTAGCTGCTTGTGAGGAGTTCACTAAAATCATATCTATTCTTCATGGCAGTGTAGGATGAACATAGAAGTGCCGTGAACTCCTTTTCCCCATAGATCACAGGTCTGGCCTGGGTTATATGTTCCATGCAATTCCTTTGCTATAAGCAATACCCTCTACCCTGGCTAACGATGAATGCAGGCTGGGAAAAAGATGGCTTCTTCCATCAGTGTTTCTTCACCCTTATGCTGACCAACATAATCCATGATGCTTTCCTATTAGAAAATGCAAAAATTTAAATTTTGACTAAGAGAAAAACAGGGAGTGATATATTTTTTCATATAAGTAGTGCAAAAGGAAAAGTGTCTTCTCTTTAGTTACAGACAGATTTTAAAAAATTATATTACTCATTATGAATAGATCAAGATCTATCAATGTCATAATAATGTGTTCTTTAAAACACTATTTGGAATATACTAGCTTTTTCTTCAATCAACATTTTGAAATAGAATCTCATAAACATATTTACTGCAGCAGGATTTTTCTGTACCTTGGAGTCCCCTAAAATCAGGCACATGAGTTTTTATTTACATTCAGTTTAAAACCAAAATCAAAAAAGTTCATTTTGATGAAGAAAGCAAATAGGGGGGTTTTTTTCTGATGTTTCAAAAAAGAATAATTTAACTTTTGCTTTTTTGAATATGTTAAAATGACATCTCTTATGTTTATGGCAGAAACTGTTCAGTCATTTGAGCTCCTAAATACTTGTGGCCCATCTGAAATTCATTTGATTTAATATTCATGAAAAAATTCACTTAGCTCTAATTTTCACAAGTAAAAGATACAGTCAAGAGCAAACTCTCCATCAAACACATCATATTTTCTTAGTGTCCCAAAATGGGTTGTAATCTCCTTGAAAACAGTTGGTATTCAGATTTATTTGATGAATAGTTCTTCTCAGGAATTCAATTTGCTAACTTATAACCTTACTCTTGATGGGGACTGCATAATCAAAGTTGCTCAATTTGCAGCCACTACAGCATGAGCTTTTTCACAGCTTGGCTAGAGTAGAAAGCTTTTTATAATAAGGCTCTGGTAGACAGCAGTGTACCGGATATTAGACTTGTCCCAGAGGGTCCATTCTCCTATAGCTCTGCATGCATAATGGCGGAAGAAGGATATAGCCCCTTGATCTTTAGCGCAGAAAAAATAAGAAATCAATTATGTCTGACTTTCTAGCAATGTTCTGCTATTAATTACATTTAATGGTTACAAAACTCACATGTAGGCATCCTTATGAAGAAATAAAGAAGCCAAGGGCCAAGGAGCCAACACATGACTAAATAGGGCACCAGCTTTCGAATTAATGCATGTAAAGCCGCCAGAGCTGTGTTGCATGCACAAAATATTCAGCTCAACCCCACCCAATGTCTGTGGAAACATACCCCTGTTATAATTTTAATTTTCTTGTTAGGCTGTGCACAACTAGTGAGCAATCTGAGAAGTATCTTAGAAAGTGAATTTTATTAATCCACTTTCTGCCTAAAGTATCTTATTTTTAAAACACTGAATAGAGGCTCCAGCAAATAGAAGTCCAGCACTATTTCATTTCTCAAAATGCTGATTTTTTTTAAAGCCATACCTTAGTTTAGGTGCATAAAAAGCACATCTGTTTGTTTGTGCCATGTTCATTTTCTGATAAATTGATAGATAAATTAGTTTAAAATGGAACTCCCAAAATGCATTTTGTGTTTAGGACAATGCATTAAACTACTTGATCTTTCAAACACCTTATGGTCTTCCTAAAAACCACTTATTTTAGTATTCATCAAAAATGATGCATACACATAATAGTATTCAAATTATTTATTCCAAATTTCAATTACTGTAATTGTTACTCTGTATTTTGGTGGCTAGCAGTATTAGTGAGTAGGACTAAACTAATAACTTTCATGTAATACTTTGTTTGCTGAAATATGTGAGGTTAAACACTCAGATGCTAACTGTGAAGTCAAATATGTTTGAAGAGGGGGAAGAATTGAAAACATATATATTTGCCCATTTCCTAACATTTTGATTTTTTAGGATAATTTCACATGGGGACATAGACATCATTTTCAACAGAAGAAATAAGGTGATTTCCAATTTAACTTTTAATTTCCTTTGCTTTGGATACAAATCTCATTAAACAAAATATTCTTTGTTAAGCTGAACTTTTTAATGGACAAAATTCCTTCAATTATTAAGTATTTTGGTAATTCAAAGGATGGGATTTTCTTTTAGTCAACCCTTAGTGTCACTGATTCACCAAACCAGCATACACCTAACCGATATATAGCCAATAAACAACTTATTTAAAAAAATATAGAAGGTATAATTTTCTTAAAATCATAGGAAAACCAAAATCATCACCATTATGGGTTTCTCGTTCTTGAATTTTGGATTGTTTCCTCATAATTACTGTAGGGTCTCTTTTCTCTTCCATATCCAGTGCCTCTTACATCATCTTCAGATGCTGATTGTGATCCAGAAGAGCATGACTGAACACTGCACTCTGATGGGAAGTAATTACAGTTTTTGTCTGCCACTACCGTGCTCTTAGATAAATGGTGTAGTTCCTGCATTCCAGATGCATTTAACCTAGGCCATTCCTCATTTTTTAAGTCTTGGGATACCACAGACAGTCCAGTCTAACAATTACTGCTGCATTGTAAAATCCACTGTTGCATACACCAGACCTGGCAGACAAACCTCCTTTGGCTGGGAGAGGTAGGCAGGGCACCTACTGATGTGTGTCAGGTTGCATGGACCACCTTGGAGACATTCCTCTCACACCCAAAAAGTTGAAATTCTGCAAATTCAGCTGGGTATCACTGTTTCTGCCTGGACAAGTTATTAGGTACAGGCATAAAGCACAAGGATTAGACATTCAACGGGAGAGGAAATCCAGAGACCTTCTTGATGGCATGTTTTAGTGCCATGCAAAATATAAGCACTTGCTTGGCCCAGCTTTAGAACAAAATTAAATACTGCTAACAATAAAATGAGCCCAGTTCATTCCTGAATAAAATATTTAATCCTTTTTTAATTATTTCAGATACCCTGCTGAGATGTTCTATGTGCTTGAAAATAAAATGGAACAAGCACCCCATTTGGAGCTCATCCCACAGCTTCTTGAGGGAGGTCAGAACATCAGCCTTGCATTTTGACATAACTCTGGCACTCACTGCATTAAGGCAGTCTGTCAGAAAGCTTCTTTGGGTGGTGTAAATATGGTATATATAAAAACTGCTCTTTTTTTTGTTTTCAGAACTGTACAATCTTCAACTGTACAACCTTCAGTTAGTCTCTTTAAAAGCATTGTTTCTTGAAAATCCACAGGAAATCTATACCTTTTGAAAAACCACAAAACTATCATTAAGGAAATAAGGATAGCATGATGTTGGGGTACACATTACAGGAAGAAGCAAATTCAGAAATGAAAATGAGACTTGAGGGCAGTGCAGGCTGTGAAAAGAGAACTCTCAGTTAAAAGACCACTTATATTTACCCCTAGACAAATATAACCTATACTGGTATTGAATTATGCCTTTTTTGTAACCAAGCTCTGATTATACACAGTAAAATATGGTAATATTAATATTATTATTATTATCATTATTATTATTATTATTGTTATTATTTTTAATTTGGACACTCAGTTTGACAATCCCAAGAAACAGCTAAAATTCTCTGCATGTAAATTTCTACCCTCAGCTAAATACCTAGGGATGTTCAGGGAAGAATTAATTGGAAGCAACCAAAAAAAAAAAAGAAAGAAAAAAAGAAAAGAGTTACAGTGCCCCAGTGAATAATTTATAGCTGTTTCCTTTTCAACAAAGGGAATGTTGAATGTTTTTGACAATAGCAGGTACATAATTGTTTTATGCTGGGGGCATTTATTGTAACTCATTCATTATATCATCTTGCTAGTTTTCATGGCATGCATTTATTTGTTCTCTTAGTGGAACAATTTGAATGACAACTAGGAGAAATAGTGGGGGACTGAGAGTGAGAAATAGCATGTTAAAAGATTTAAAACAGTTTGATAGACAGCTTGAAAACACCTTCAACACCATTAGCACAGGGAGAGAGAAAGGCCTATATCCAGTGACCACCTTTTTAATAAATGTCTCTTTTTTTTCCAGAAATGTCTTTGTTCATTCATTTCAGTTGATTTGGGTCAGAAAGGAGACTATTATACAATGAAAAGCTTAAGACTGTGAAAGAGGGAAAAAAGACAACATAGAACCACATGTGAGAAAATCTTGAGGAAAAGTCAAATCCTTGAGCTTCCTCCAAAGAAATAACTAAACCTAGAAGTGAGACCATATATCTGACAGAATTCTGAGGATTTTGTGACCCTTGCCACTGGGAAAACATTTTAATTATATTGAGTCACTTCTCCACTATTTTTTTAAGCTGTAAAATCTCAGAGTTCTCCGTGTCTTTTTCTCTCTGATCTTCTCATCAGAGGAAGTACAATTGTGAGGGTTGGTGGAAAGGCAGTGAATATGTATGAAAAAATACCAGAGTCTTCTTCTAATGGTAAAGTTCTGATAATACACCAATTTTCAGAGGTACAAGCCAGTGTTGTTTCTGTGAACTTGGAGATACTACCATAACTTCCAGCATCTGAGTGGTAAAATCTACCAAAGCCTTTGTATATTTTTAATATTAATATTAATATTTCACAGTAAATTGTACATTTAGTTTTGATTGTGTGAACATAGGCGTAGATATACCATAAAAAAATTATGTGTCACCAACCTTACTGCAGTCAAATATTCTTCCTGGGCTTTATGAATTTTTAAATAGGCCTTCTGGGATTTGACTATTGCAAAATCGTAGCAGGAGTTCCTAATAAGCAAATATGAACACAGGTAACTGTTCAACACGCCAGGTTCCCTGCTCTTCTACCTCTGCTTCAGTAACCATCATCTCTTGCTTTTGCATCCTTCTCCAGTCCTTCTTGCAAAAAGGGATTTTATGCCTTATACAACTTCATTCATTAGTTCTGTAGCGTTTTTGGATTATTGTATTTGACATCATTCTCCCTATTTAGTCAATAGTCAGAACTATTCCCTAATTTGAACATACACTGTAGGAGAGTACCATAAGTTATTCTCTTTCCCTGTTTACTGCTCAGCTATTTCTGCCAACAGCGCCTTAAGTTGATATGCATCTAATCCAAAACCCACTGAAATCACAGCCGCACCAGTGACTTCAATGTGATTTGTATAATTGAGGCAAAATCATGGCAATTATTGTTGAATAAAAGGGCCTTTTTTGACCCACACCAAATTCTCCCTGAATTAAAGAATATAATTATGTGAGAAAGAGCAGAAAAACAAGCAACAGATAAAAACATAACAGAATCACAGAGTTCTTAGGGTTAGAAAGGACCTCTGGTGACCATCTAGTTCAACACTGCCAATGCAGGGAAGCCAGGAGCAGGTTACACAGGAGCAAATCCAGGTGGATTTTGAATGTCTCCAGAGAAGGAGATTCCACAACCTCCCTGGACAACCTATTCCAGTGCTGTGCCACATTCAATGCAAAGTTCACCCTCATGTTGAGGTGAAACAGCTTGTAGTTTAGTTTATGGCCATTACTCCTTGTTCTGCCTCTGGGTACCACGTAAAAGAATCTGGCACCATCCTCTTGGCACCTTCCTTGGAGGTATTTATTTGCAATTGGGAGATCCACTCTGTCTTCTCTTCTCCAGACTAAACAGGCCCAGCTCCCACGATCGCTCTTTATAAGAGAAGCTCCAGACCCCTCATCACCCTTGTGGCCTCCCCAGACCCTCTCCAGTAGCTCCTTGTCTTCCTTGTACTGAGGAGCCCAGAAGTGGCCACAGCACTCCAGATGTGGCCTTGCTAGGGCTGGGCAGGTCACCCCCCTTGGCCTGCTGGCCGCACTCTTCCTGAGGCACCCCAGGACACCTCTGGCCCTCCTGGCACAGGAATACATGGTCAGCTTGCCATCCAAGACTCTCAGGCCCTTCTGCCCAGAGCTGCTCTCTGGTAGGTGAGCCCCCAGCCCGTGCTGGTACTTGGGGTCATTCCTCTCCTGGTGCAGCACCAAACACTGCCCTTGTTGAACCTCACTGAGTTTCCTTCTGCCCAATTTTCCAGGGTGTCAAGGTCCTGCTGAATGTCAGCACAGCCTTCAGGGGTATCAGGAACTCCTCTAATTTCATATAATCAGAAAACTTCTATCCCTACATCCAGAAAACTGATAAACAATTTGAATAAGACTGGGGAAAATAATTAAAAGTGAAAGGTTTTCATAAAAGTGCTGAATTCACTCAAGAGGTAAGAAACTCACATTACTCTAAAAGAGTTAAAATCCAAACACCTGTCTGGATTTTGTTTTCTTTTTTTTTGTATAACAAAATTTGCCCCTTCCCTACAGGTGACTGAATCATCAAGGCTATATGAAGGAGAGCCTAGGAGATGTCAAGATGCTAACAAGGGTCAGGCTCCCTCTCTTCTTGAAACCTGCAGCCTGTGATGAAATTGTCACTTTCCCTGTGTATTAATACCATCAATGTGAATGATAAACTTCATCTCGAGGAGCAAGATTGGACTATGTTTATCTGCTTATTTAGATATATCACTGAATCATAGAATGCTTTGGTTTGGAAGGGAGCTTAAAGACTATTTCATTTCAATGGCCTCCCCTGTGCAGGAACACTGTCCAATATATAGCAGTCCAGAATCCTATCAGAAAATTCTTGTTCCCATAGAATTAATTGGAGTCTTGCCACTGAGTTCAGTGTGGTCAGAACTTCATCAAGGGGTTTTAATAGGCCTGACTACCCAAAAGAATAAAGCAAGGAGGGTTTGGCTGTCAGTGACTTATGCAAGATTTCACAGTCAGCAAAATAAGCCAAATCAACTAACTGAGAGTACTATTCTGAAACCACAAACTTTTTCCTTCAAAGCCAAATATACAGGAAGTTTTGATAACAAAAGGGCTGTACGTAGATGGACAACAGAGGAAATGGTAAGAAAAAAATATATTTAGTTAGCTATTTTGAGAGCTGTAACATTTAGAATGTCAATATTTTTCATCTTTTAATTTCTTTCACATACTACTTTGATTACATTTAATTGGACTTGGACTAGGGTTGTGGGGTTTGGTATTTTTTGGGTTTGGGGGTTTTTTCTGTTCATTTTCTTTTTAAAAAAAACAGGTGGAAAGTGAAAAAATAGCTTTGAAGCTCAAATCAGTTTTAAAATGCCTGAAACTCCTTAACATCAAAAACTATTTTATAAAATCATTTAAACATGTCTAATGCTTACTGTTTCAGATGTCAATTTTTTTTTTTCCCAGAAATTAGATTTTCTGCTTTTACTGTGATTTTTTTTCTAGCTTGTTGAATTTTAGAAGTGCTGAGTATTTGGTGAGAGTACCTGAAGGAAAAAAATCTACCTTGAATTTAGTTCTTTTTAGATCAGGAAGAGATATAATAAAATGAAGACAGAGGATAATAGTTGACATGTTTTTTTCAAACTAAAATATAGAGTGTGCTGCCATCTTCCTGCATTAAATGCATTACATATACATACACATGAACACATATACATCTGCATATATATGTACATTTTTAAAAACTGAATGCATCTTTGGACAAGGAAATCAAACCATTCTTTTGTTTAAAGACTATGATTTTCTTTCACTATAGGCTAAAGTTAGTACACTGAAATTTACTTGGATGCTTAACATTCCTGGTTATGGATCTAATGCAGTAATTTTTTTATTCTCATTCAAACCATCTGTTTATTTTATTCTAATGTATCATGCCATAACTCCATGCAATTATGGACATCCAGTCTTCCAAGACAAACAGCTGACACCTGGAGGCACGTAAGGAATAACTCATAAGTTAGAGTTATCTGCCCAACTCTCATTACATTGACATTTAAAGTACATTCTATGAAGTTCAAGTTAAACCAAAAATGCTATTCGGTGGTTCTTGGATTCAGAAATAAACATACAATAGGCTAGACAGAGATTGTCAGGCTGTCATTATAATACTGGCTGTTAACAACCACAATTAAGGAAGACTACATATCAATTATTATTTGTCTGGAACATGAACTTTCCTAAGCATGAAAGGAAGTGATGCAGCCTGTATTACTGTCTCCACTCTCCAGCTAATTAGTACTGTTTTTAATGGCTTCATCTGCCCAGGATCAATTGTCTAATGGGGAACAGTTCTCTGTCAGTTAATAAGGTGAGGAACTGTATAATATGATTATGTCTGGCTCCAAAATAGTGCTTCAAACAACACTAAAACAATCATGTGATGGAATAAATAGACTGAGGAGGACTGCCAGATAATTCTGGAGCAAGCAGATTGTTCCAGTAAGGGTACAAATTTCTGATACAAGAATGTGAGGCACACAGTAAGGGAAGACGAGGACATTGTCTAGAAATGCTGGAAGTTTAATTAAGAGAAAGAGACAGCAGCAATGTGCATTTAAACTGGTGTTTAAAGAACATTAGCACAAGGAATGTGAAAGGGAAGGGCTCTATTTCCAAAAATACTTGCTGCAGAAATAAACTGCTTTGTGGTTGTCCTGCTTGGAAGAGAATGCATTTTAAACTTTCCATTCAGAAAACCCCAGCCAGAAAGGTAGAAAACAGCTTGATTATATATACTGTATGTCTCCAGGCTGCAAAATTTGGGCTAGATGTATAAGCATGTTTACTTCATTCCTCTTGTTCTGCAACATAATTGGACAATCTCCTTTTGGCCATTTACAGGGAGTTTCGTAGATTACTGCTCATCAGGATGGCAGCATTGGGCAACTCAGCACTGATATGCACCAGGCAAAGCAGGAGGTGTACAAACTTCTTGATTTCTTTCTCCTGCAATTGATCACCATTACCCACAGGCTAATTGGCATTGTTCTTGGCATTTACAAAAAAAAAAAAAAAGGATTATGCCAACCCCTTTTAAGAACAAAAAGCAGACTTTGTGGTGTAGGAAATAATTAAGCTTTATAATTAAGCAAGTATGTACATCACTGGTTTGCCTGAGTTGGGGACAGGGGAGGAGAATAGCTGGTGAAAGCACTACCCAACACATGCATTTTTTTTCTTCCAGACCTAATTACCTCATCTACCTTTTTTTGTGACATCCAGTTTTTTCCTTTACTGTCCTTTGCAGCACTGTTTTTTCTGTAAAAGATGCCAAATATCCTCCTTTGGATAGAAAAAAATACTGAAAAGTAATGAAGAGGAAAAAAAAGAGTGGTATATTTAATAGGACTTCTCCTTCTCTCAAACACCTGAAGCTTGCACATTTACAATTGAACTCAAATATATTAAAGGAAAATAGCTATAAATGTTTACCCCTTCTCCCACAGTTGACTTAAGCCATTTGAAAACAATTCGCATACCTCAACGCACAATCACTTACACAGTTCTTGAGCCTGTCAGAGGAAGAAACTTGATTTTCAGATCTTTGGATTTCAACACCACCAGACTTTCCTTTTCTTGGCAAATGTTACTGCAGTCCTGTTTGAACCCATTGTGTCTGGAAAGATCATCAGAGTTAACACTGGATGTCTACACCTTGCTCCCCTTCTGAAGTTTTAACCTGTGCTATTTGGAACCCATCAAACATAAAAGCTTTGCACAAAAGACTGCAATAACTTGAAAAAAAGACACAACAATCATTGCATGGGGCAGCACTGTGAAGCCCATATTTCCAGGAAGAGGAAGCTATTTGCATTCCTTGAACAGAATCGAATGCAGAATGCAATGAAACAGAACAGCACAGTCAAAATATAAATGTGTGACAGGAAAATAAGAAACAAATTCTTCCATCTGAGTTGCATCACCTAAGAATGGATATAATTTTCAGCACATGGACTACCTCACTCCAATTTTTTTCTTTCTATTTGTGGTACAATTCACTTCCAACTAGATATTGTCAACAACTGGAACTTGCATCCAAGGAGAGAATTTAGCTATTGCACATGGAAGGAATAGCAGTGATCTATCTACTTCTCTTTTGCTAATGTCACAGCTTAGAAAAGTCTGAATGGTACTGCCTTAGGTCCTTCACTCAACTTACTACTAAAAAAATATGTTTTGTAGTCCATTACTGCCAATAGATAGAGAGCTATATAGCATGGACAGTCCAGGACACAGTCAAGGCAGAATTGCAGTTTCTGAGACTTTCATGGCATTATAAAATGTACTGGTTCTCAGAGGGACTGGGATCCACTGCTTGTGCATAAAAATGCCAGATGTGTTCAATGGATAATGAGATAGATTTGTGAAAGAGATACTGTTTTGGAGTGGAAAACAAAGAAGCAGTTTTGAATTGGAAACAATGTGGGGACAAATGCAAAAGGAAAGAGGAGAATAAGTTCTAATTTTCTCCCTTCTCCAAATGTGTCTGCCAATCATCACTGAATAAATCTTAAATAAACTTGGAGGCATCAGCAATTCACATATTTTATTAGTGAAAGTTGGAAAATTTATCACTAAAACAATTGTGATCTTTCTGGGAAAAATTATAGAAGTTTAGATATCTTGAGATTCCAGATAATTTTAAAAGTATAATAACAAATATATCTAAAGGGATAAGTAAACAAGCTACTCTTTTAAGCAGGAATAATTTTTCATCATGTAACTACTGTTTTTAACTTGATACATGCTCTCACACACTTTATTACAATGTTTTAAAGAGTTGGTTAAAAAAAAAAAAACAATAAATTTGACACACCACATGGCACTATCAATTAACAATTACATTTTCTTTGCAGATTTGGCTTAGGTGGTTTTTACTTCAAATAAAACATGCAAGGATACTTTAAATACCAAAAAGAGTCATCAATTAAATGCATCACAGAAGCACTTTTTCTTTTTTTACAGAATAAGTGAGAACATGCCAAATAATAACATGAAGGTATCTGTGCTCTAGGCATTACTTCAGAAATAGATTTTATAATTACTGAGTGGCTGAACACAAATTTTGCTTTTCAATATCAGAGGACCTCGCAAACGCTGAGGGTAAAACATTTCTAGTGGTTCAGCAAGTTACACAAGGTATTAACACAGAAAAATGCTTAAGATAGTATTGTAGAGGGCATAAAGAACACTGGTATATGTGCAGCTTTGAGAAATGTAAAGCAGTAATCATTTTAGTCTAATCTTTCAATGACACTATTGTCCACTTTTTTGTTGTCCATTTAGGGTCTTTTAAAGTGAAAACAAAAGTTGAGCTACACACAGGCATTTTATGTAATAGAGAACACAAGCATAAGACCTTACTTACATAGGCCACGATTTTGAAGGAGAACCCGTACGATTCCCTCACCTGATCTGAATTCACACTACTGAGACACAAAGTGACACCAGACACAAACCTAACCATAATAGAGAGTCTCACAACAGCTCTACTAGTTTCTTTATGAAAAAGCATTGCCCTCTGTGTACCTGGGGATAAGGAATTTAGCATGTGGCAAAGGTCCCAGCTTTGAGAGAAGAAACACAGGACTCATCAGAAGTGAAGCAAGGCCTGGAAGGAGGCTGCATCTCTGGCAGCACAGCCGACAAACACATACATCAAGGATTTCTTCTTCAAAGTATATAATAGATTAGAAACATATAACATAAGCTCAGGATGCTTAGCTATTGCAGGAATGATTGGTGACAGGAAGCCAAAACCAGGAAGGCAAAATGGCAATAGCTACATTTGGAAGTGGTTCTCACATAGAAAGGGAGGCCAACAGATTTTGCTCCTTTCAGATTCTTTTACTATCTGTAAAGCTCTCTAATAAAGATTACAGAGTGAAAAATATCAGCACAGAGCAGCCATTTTCACAAAGACAAGTAGAGAATTATGTCCAGGTGGTACCTTTAGGTCACTGGAGCAGGAGAAGGAGGAAGGGATGGATTTATTGAATTAAAAGTGAGACATGACCTGTGAATCCTCTTGACACTAGGACAATGTACCTTATTCTTGTAAAACAAGAAAGCGATGTTTACTCAGAAGTATATTTTGCTTCTTTGTGATATTTGTGGCATTTTGTATCACTTCCCACTCTCCCTCCTCCACTTTTAAGGTACTTTCCTGCAGTGAGTTAGAATGCTACCGTAGCATCCTCTGACCCTTCATAATTCACTTCATTTTTCACTTCAGAAAGGATGGCCCTTATGGAGAGAACTGATACATTTATACTGACAGGATTAAGCAAAGGCCCCAAGGTTTTGTTTATCAATTCACTCCAACAGAAAAAAGTACTTTGGATGTCATCACCCTGACATCTTTCCTCTTTCAATAGCTCACTGAAAACTTTCCATCAAGTACATTTCATAAATTAGAAAAGTTTTCTACAAATATTTTAGTCTATCTACTCAATGTGATTTTAAAATCATGTCTAGTGGTAATTGATTTGGCTCATAATTATGGTCTGATTCAAAAAGGTGGTTAGAAGCTGAAGTATTAAACTCCTGATGAGAGCAGTGGAGTGTAAATATCTGCTTTCTTATCAGGTATTAGATGTATTAGCCTTTCCCTACATTTCTTTAATATGCTACCTGGACAAAGCCAAAGTTTCTATTGAAGCATTTTTCTTTGCCACGATTTAAACATAATGAATGACATAACCAAAAATAAATAATCATATATTAAATATTTAGACAATCTTTCTAAGGGCTGTGTAGTAAATAATTGAGAACAGATTGCCTGAAGAAATTGAGGACTCCAGTACTGATTAGGAACATACAGGCATCTCTCAAGAACTGGAACTATTGCTGCTGTTGTCCTGAATCCAGTGGTTTGACACAATAATTTTCTCTTTCATACCTATCATCTTATTCCATAACTACCCACTGAAAATTGCCAGCAGTTTGCAAGTAACTCACATGAAAATAAAATTGCACAAGCCAAGGTGCTAATTGCATATTTTTTACGTTCTACCAAAGGCCTCAGTTTGGTTATTGTCTTGGTTAGTTAGAGAAAATAAGTTTCTTATGCAAAAGCTATGAACTGTAGACATAGGAAAGCTTCAAGATAATCTGGATATCTATTATTTTACTAGTATTAACCTTCTGTCTATAGACTGCTAAATGACTTGGTTTGGCAAGATGGAAAAGTGGTAGTTGCCTAAACAAAAAAGTGAGCATATCAATTATTGCCCTGGTAGGGGAAAGGAAGAAAAATCTCTCTCCATTGTCATAGTATGATTGTAAGTTAGCAATACCCGAGTCCTAATCCTTTTAATGATGGTTGGCTGCTGCCCTTCTCATCTCAAGTGGGTAAGTTGAAAGCCTGGCTGTGTCCCATCCCTCCTCCCTCCTTTGTGTCTGACTGCATGGGAATAAAGCGGAGGTGGGGAAGGCTTTGCACAGCAGCAGTGCGTGAAGGAGGAACGGAGCACCTGGCACCACGGGGAGGTCACCACGTCCTTCCCAGCCCCTCAGCAAGTGACAAACACCTCCCAGCATGTTCACATGATCCTTCTTGCTGCTGTCTCCTCCTCAAATCCCACTGACCATTCCTCATGGCCCTTTACTCCACCATGGGTTTATTTCCAAGAGGGATAAACTGAAAACTTTTTAATGCTGCTAAAGAAAATCAATCCTGAGGAACAAAAGAAGCTTAGGTCTGATTTAGGCCCTATTAATATAAAACTGTTAGGTGGAACAGCCAGGCTCAGCAAGAACCAAGCTGTGAGGGAGCTACACATAGGAACAGCTTCACAAATCTCTCTATGAGCCACTAGCAGCTTAACAACTGCATGCAATTATTTAGATGTATAGTTTATTTCTGCATAATTTATGCAGATACATTTTCAGCTATTTTGCCCAAATACCAAATAATAGTTTCATGATTACAGCATCATCTGGGGACATCAAAGCACTCCACCATTATGATTCACATCCCCATTAACGATAATGCACAAGACAAATGTGAATCTTTATTAGGTTAATTCTATTTTGCCCATTTTGTAGATGAGTAAGTGGGAGCACAGAGAGGTTAAGTGATTTGCCCCAGGTCGAAGAGTGAAATCTGGAGGTAAAAACAAAGTGTGAGTATGGTCTAAAAGCCATATACATTACAATTAAATAATGAGGCATTCAATAGCAAAAGAATTCTAAAAACTGGGGCTTTGTATCCCACCTAGTTATGGATTTAACAGGTAATCTTGCATTCCCCGCAAATCGCCTCCACTGATCACTAAATAACTCTAAAAATGGGAGACCAGAAAAAGAAAAAAAAAAAAAAAAGTGGTTTTATTCCTCCCTAAAAGCAAATAAAATAGGAAAAAATGCTGCTAAAGTTGCAGTGATAAGAAATGATCCGTCCTAAAGTGTCAGTGATTTTTTTTTGTGATATTATCTCTATTTCAAATGTCTTTGAGAAACAGAAAGCCACACAAATCTGTGTCTACACTGGACCACAGGAGAGTAAAAGAAAAGGAAAGATTTATTCTTTAAATACCAAAGTTTTACAGAGCTCTTGTTGACTTACTAATAAGGTGGATGTAATTAACTCCCAATAGTATTAAGGGTCATTAACCTAAATTGTTAACTACTGCTTCTCCAGTTGAGTTTCTAATAAATGCCTGCATAACTAGAAATACAGCAAAAAACATTTTTTTCTCTAGTGTAAAGGTATTTTCAACACAGGTTTTATAACACACCAAGAAAAGTATAGCAAGCTAACAATAGATAAAAATGCAAATACCTCAAAGTTTTGATGTAATCATTATTTTTTCATTTTTTAATTTTGTTTTCCTTCAACCTAAAAAGCTAAGTTACTATTTTCAGCCATTTAAATGAGCATGATGTTTAAATGACCCCACATGCTTTACATTATTTAAGATTCTTAACTATGCTATGTTGTTTAGACTGAGTAGAAATTGTGAAGTTTTAGTCACAAGACACTCTCAGAAGAGACTTCACAGTGCAGAAACTTCCACTGATGAGTTATTATTTATTAAGCACTAGAAACAGAAAAACATAGGGAAAAAACAGGCATTGACTCCTGCTGTGTTTAAACTATCTCATATTTCCCATTAGAACCATTAGACACTGTCATCACTTAGAGTAAATGTTTAGTCATTAAGTAGGGAAAAATCTGGAAAGTCCCTTCTTTTTCTCTCCCAGAACCCCATTAAGACTTCGTAGTGTTACCATGCTGAGAGTAGACACATCCTTTTGCTGATTATACAGCTGACAAAACCTTAGCAGAATACCAGAAAAGTCAAATATATCCCTTGATATGGCAATGCAGGAACATGGTTCACCTTGGTTTTGGTATTATCTTCACTTCAACAGTTGCAGTATACAAACAGTCAGATTCTGAATTCCAGTGTTTCCACAATATTTCCCTGTGTGTTTTAGTGGTTTTCTTTTCAAGTGTATTGAGAACTCCTGGTCCTGAGTGGCTGCAAAACTGCCCCCTCTGACATGTCATCAAAGCATTGCAGTGGGGCTCTGGAGTTCAGTGCAGACTGAGGGAGTGGAGAGCAGGGTCCCTTGGTGTGGCATGTTTAAAAGGCTTTGTCTGAATGATTCTTCCAGAAAGCTGTTCTGTTTGAATAAATATATGCTTTCCCAGAGGGACTGGGTGTCAGCCAGATCTTATCCACACCACCATCAAAAGTTATTCCTTACTGACACACCAAGCATCAGCTGGCCAACTTTTTTTTTTTATCTGAATATGAACTTTCAACAAAAATCCTGTGGTCAACAAAGGAAGGACCTTTTGTCATGAACTCCCAGAATAATAGTCTCATTCACCAGAAAGCACTGAGCAGTTCAGTGATAAACTCCAGTATAGCTGCGTTGTTTTTCTTGTATCTCATTTTCATATCTCTGATGAGTTCAGCTTCCTCTGATTCACAAGGTATGGAGATCTACAAGGAGGCAATAGTTTTACGCATTAAAAGTTCCCTTTTGCTCTTAGCTAATCCTCTCATTTAAAAACTGCTTTGTTGCAGTCAGTCCAGTATTATTCTGTTAGCTTTAGGTTTGCAGATGAATCACTAAAGGTTAATAATGTTTTCTAGACACCTGAGAAGTCCATTCATGCAATAGATAAAAGACTGTGAACTTTCCCATCCCAATATATGTTTATGAATACGCCATAAAATTGCTGACATTATTAAGTTAGCTGGCTCAAATTTAAGACTAAAGTAAATAATCAAGCTCATTACCTTTGGAATCAATAATAGTCCATTTCACCTCCGGTTTCCTTCACTGATAATTTCCTTGGAAAAAAGTTGCTAAGTGTAGTGTCAACATCAGTTCTAGATACACTTCTCTTTGAATTATAAAATTCTACTAAGTTAGAAGTAGGGGACTGATCAAAACTGAAGTATGAATTGATTAAATTATACTAATATATCCAATAAAATAATTGTATTCAAAGTTCAAAGACAATTTTTAAAAGCAGAAAGAAATTATTAATTCCAAATGAAAAGTTAGAGATTTACAGACTAATGTGTTTTTTTAAGATTTTGAGTTATTTCTTCACTTCTCAGTTATTTCCATAGCTGCTCCTCATGGATCTCTCCAGTTGAAGAATTTTTATAAGTATTTAATATCTATAGGAACGCCAAAGTAATGTGTCATGATTTTGCAAAGCATTTAGCTAGAAGCAATAAGACATATTAATTTCCTTAATAAGTCAATCACTTCCTTATACATTTCAGTATGAAGCTGCAATTGATAAAAAATATTGAATCCACCAAGAAAAGCTACAAATAAATACAAATAGAAAAACCAAAATTATATATGTTGGGGTGAATATAATCTGATAATTTCCACCTAATAATTTTACTAATTTCATTATGTAACTGAAATAGAAGAGAATTAAGATAACTAATATACCGTACTTGAACAACGGTGCTTGGTTTTTTCAGCTCAATATTACAAATAACTGGAGTTATTGCTTATTGTGAAAAGAACTGTATTTTTGCTAATTTTTAGCCATAAATTATTCCAAATTATGTTATTTTTAAAATCTGAATAAGAATTGTTATTTTTTTAAATATATATGTCAGCTCTCACAAACATAATGCACTCTAATTTGGATTTGCAGCAGTGTATGACTTAGCTCAAAATATTTCTTATCACAGTTCAGATGAAAATATGCATCTATAAATGACACAAAATATTGTTCAAAATCACCTACCCTACTGCAAATCAAGTACATTTCCATACATTTTTTTTGTCAAGCCATGCTGGCTTTTCACTAATATAGCAAGCCATAAAGACTTTATCATCTGAATGTCAAAAAGCATGAATCAGACATTTCATAGAGAGAAATTTGTGCAAAATGCCATTTCCCCACTGAAAGCCATGCAAATACTTGTTTCTACCGCAGGTGAAGCCTGGAAATACCCACATTTTTTCTCTTGTCTTCTTTGTCTCTCAGGGTAGATTGAACAGAGAATTTGGACTAGCTCCTACACTCTTCATATTCAGTTCTTTTTTACTCTGATGCATATCAGAGTGCTAAGATACAACCAGAAGAACAATATATCCACTTTGTTTAGGGCTTTCAGGGTCAGATTTTATGGCAAATACAAAACAATTTACTGGAGTTGAAGACAATTTGTCTGTACCAGTGGAGAATTTGGAAATGGTTATCAAAACCATTATTTACAATTTTGTCCGGAATTTAATGCATTTTTGGCAACTCTTCATTTGCAATACCCTTGGTAGAGGCTTTAATGAGAAGTAAAAAAGCTGAACATAGATTAAATAGGGAAAATGAGTTATAAATATAAAGAAGGAAATAAAAATAATTTTTAATTTTCTCCAACAACACAAACTGATTAACAGGGATTGTTAACAATTTATAGGAAATCTGGTGGATATTTGTGATAGCTTTAACCCTGGGACTATAAACACACAAAAAGAAAACATGAAACAGAATATGACATTCTGGATGATCAGTTGCTTTTGGGATTTGTTATACATATTTTAACAATATTTTTTGTATTTTGGCATATTAAAACCTTTTTAAAAGCCTTTTATTTTCAAATGAAGACACACAGGTATTCAACTCAAGGAAAAAAGAATATTGGTTATATAGATATCACTGAATCCAATTTCAAGTAATGTCAACATCTACTTCGTGGAAGTTTTAAATTAAACCTTAAAATGGACCTAGTTTATGCATCCCTCTCACACTGAAAAAGAATATTAAAAGTGTATTCTACTTTTCATTACAACATTGTATGTATAATAACAATACAAGTAACATGCAAGTATCAAAGAACCTTTTGATAAGGTTTTCCTCACCACAGTTATTTATGCCTGCAACAAGTTAGGAGACCACATTGTTATATGCTGGTAAAAGTATCCTATGGTCCCTGTTTAATTCCTAGAGAAACCTGTCAGAGGTAAAAGATGTGCTACAAAAGGGATAAAAAGTAAAGAACATGACTATTATCAATTTAATGACAGGATAGACGTTGCCTTCAAAGTTTTTCCTGTTACGAAGCCTCACCGGTGAATAAAAGTATCTAATGTATTATTCAGATAAAGGCCTCTGAACCTTAGACAGAAGGAAATCCATACCGCCTTACATTGCTTTATTAAGTCTATATTAAGGGCTCCATTACTTTAAAGAAACTGTTTAAGTAACATTAAGGCTATGACCCAAACTGACAAAAGTAGGGAAATACAGATAGCTGAATTTCCATCTTTAAAATATGCTGCTGTGGAGAAGAAAAAGGAACAATGGAATATGACACTTCGCTTCTCATCTTGGGCTGAGAGAAATATTTGGGACAAAAAAAAAAAAAAAAAAAGTCTGAATCTTCACCTGGCATTCAACTGAATCCAAATAAAAACTGTTTAAAGTTTGGCTCTCTTCCCATTACCTCACACCACGGGTCACTCGCAGATAGAAGAGCAAGTTTTCAAGCTGCTATAGGAATGCAGACAATTCCTTCCTCCTTTGCAACAGCAACTGTTAGAATAAAAGACCCAATTATTGCTGCCAGAGCTGTATGTAAAACATTGGTGCCCAAGGGTTTTCACGTGTTCTCTGCCCAAGAGATATACTCTCTCTAGAGAGTAAAAAAATATATATCTACCTTATTTTTTTTCTTTTATACAGGGGGAATGTAGGAAAGAGGATGTAAGGGGATAATTAGATCACCGGCAACAGTACTGATGGGTTGAAAAGTGATCATCATGGTATTGGAAATGAAAACACCATTAGACAACTATTTCTTACCTGTACCTCCTAGTCAAAAGATTTTAAATTAATTTCCCTTCATACTATCACACTATGATAACAGATAAACTCTAACACATTTCTATCAAGTAATAAGTAAACTAGAAAAATCTGTTGTCTAAATGGTTTCTTTTAATGTTGATATTAAGTGCAATTTTATTAGTCAGGAGAAAGGCATAAATCTTTTCATCTCACCTGAATGCCTGAAGTACATTTACATAATAAATATTTCTGTTGTTGAATACACTGATAAACCCTAAGTAGTATTCCTATTAGTATTTTAGCATGCATTTAAAATCTTTGCTAATAGAAGTATAAAAGAGGCTTGTGGCTGGGAACATCCTTAAGTCTATCACCAGTTGGATGATAATCATAAATTTTGGCTTTATCCATCTGGTCTCACTTGTGCATTGACATAAATTATTTTTTACTCTCAGCATAAAAACATGACATGGCATCCTATATAGAAAATCCAGAGACCAGTGTCATAAAGACTGAACAAAATAATTCCTCTTCATCAAATTCCTAGCTCTGTGAGTGGGTCTTTGCAAAGCTGCATCAAAAAACTAATATCATTAGGCACCAGTGTTTAATTATGGGAATTAGTAACACCAAATTTGGAAATAAGACATTGATGACTTCAAAAGTTCTTCAGATCAAGATTCAATAGCTTTCTGAAACATAATTTTGGCCAAATCTATATTTAAACTGCAGACGGGGGTAGATGATTAAAGTGAGTAAGTTGCAGTGTTTATATAAGATCAGATTCAAAGATCTAGGACCTCTTTCAGCTTTATGTACAATGACATTATAATAAAAGTGTATGACATCCAAACTAGAGATTTGTGAGGTTCAATTGTAATTGCCATAGAAAAATAATGAAAATATAAGAGATCCAATTTTACAAGACATTCATTCATAAGGACAAAGGGTTAAATGGATAACAGGATATATTTAAAAGATTCAAAAGAACAAAGAGGATCAAACATAATAAAAATTAACCAGCCATAACAAGGCAAGAAGCTACCTTTCAGTTCTTATCATTTTCATTGTGATAGAAATAACACACACTACATTATCTCTTCTAACTCTGGTGCTCATGTGACTTGCACCAGAAAAGAAAATCCCAGGGATCTACCTTGCACAGATCCTGTCTCCATAGTTTGTGAAACTATGGAGAAAACAATCTTTATTGTTGAAACAATACTTATTTACCTCACCCTTGGGCCACTCTCCTTTCAATCCCTCATCTGCAAATCCCTCAGCAGTAAGTGGCTGTTGTGGTTCAGCACGCTCCACCACTCACCAGGGTTACAGAGTTGTCCTGGCCCTTTCCTGCTTCAAGGATACTGTTTTCTGTCAAGAATCTGCACTTATTACCGATACAATCTGTGGTATACACATGCCCACTGAACAGAGAGAAGCTGTGTGAGAAGCACAGAGAAAAATGATTAAAACAATTCTTATCTCATTTGCTGCTCCTGTGTTTGTGCACATGTGGAATGTGTTCTGGAGATTATTTACCCAAGGTGATTACTTGACTGGATTCTGGTGGAATTGTTTATGTTAATTAGCCTACTGGGTCCAAGCTGTGTCCTGACTGTTGGGAGACAGTCACCAGTTTTCTTTAGTATCTTTTAGTATTTTTGAGTATTCTTTGTAGTATAGTATAATATAGTCTAATAAAGTAATTAATTAGCCTTCTGATATCATATAATTCTACACATCATTCTTCCCAGACATCAGGGGCACCTTGCAAATCTGATAATGATCTTGTGCTCCCTAGAGAACCTCTTAACCACCTATTTCTTGAGAAAACACATTGGCCCTAATCTTACTTGAATTCCCAAGGAATCCTATTTGGAACTACATGGTCTCAGATATGTGTGCTTTCCTGAAGCAGCTAATGAAAGTAATGAGTGATAAGGCTAATTCTTCAGTTACATTCTATCACTCTCTTACAAGATGGACTTCCCTTCTCTCTTGCCACAAAGAGCCATGGAAACAACAGGAACTGCAAAGAAAGAAAATGACATGGCAAAGTCCCAGTGGGCTCTGAATAACATTACTCCCTGACAATGATCAGCTACCCTGAACAAGCAGAAAACCATGATTTCTGTAACAAGTCTCATATACTTATTTGTATCTTCTATAATTTTTCAAGAAAGAGAAAGTGTAGATGGAGTGTGAGGTCTTTCATAAAGGCTCTTGCTTGTGAAAAGTCCGACACATCCTGTGCATTCCCTTACACCTCCTAATATTCAAGATGTGTCTTTCTCAAAATGCAGTTGGAACACTCTCCAATATTTCATCAATTTACATCATTAACAACCGTTTAATTTTTCAAGGTTAGTAGAAATCACCCAATAAATATGGAAGAATATAAGATGACAAGTGACAAAATTCTAGCACTCTGTTTGGCACAATGTGTTCTGAGACAACCTTGTCTCAGTATTTTCTTTGCTAAAATGGAAAAAATAGCTTTCTAAACAGCTAAGTGTGATTTTTTAGTAAGTGAAAAGTCAGTAAATTAAATTGCTCTGCAAAAAACTATAAAGAGCAATGCTAAGTATTCTTCTTCCCTTTCATTGCCTGCACCTGAAAATATAGGGATTGATCCATTCCTTCCCTTCTTCTTGAAGGAAAGGAATCTTGCTCCTTTATCATACCAACACAGTCTTTTAATGAAAACATTCTTGCTCTCTCTAACAGCATAGTGCATTTTATACCACAAAAGGCAAAACCTAACCTTAAGACTGGGACTTCAGTGCAAAACACGGACTGCTCTCTCGACCTGGCAAGAGAACAGCTGGATCTCCATCCTGTTGATTGAGCAGGTGTAAAGACTTCATCCTGCAAGGTGCTGCTAACCTGTGGAAAGTTAAGGCCTATATTAACATTTAAGCATAAGGGTAGTCCTCTTGCAGGTTGTACCACAATAGACACTCACACATAAGCACATAAACACATTGTCATCGACCTCTATGTATGAATGCATACACAAATAAATGGCTGACAGCTGGATACAAATGCAGAAATACATCTCAGGCTGGGATACTTTGAATTATTTCTAACATGTACAATGCAAACCAGCTATTTGAAATGTCACAAAGAAAATTTTCTCCCAGGATGCATTCTTGCATGCTAAAATTCAACTGATACTGGACTCCTTTTTGGAAAAAATAAACATTAAAAAGACTGTGTTTCAAATGGAAGCGCTGACAGACTTTTGAGTATCGCAGCTTGAATAGTATCACCACTGTATATTAACAACTGTAGTCACAAGATCTCAACATTTTCCCCTCCCCATCTTTCCCTGGAGCTGCTCAAAAAGCTAAGCCCCTTTTCACAATCTTAATGACCAAAAGTTGAAAAAAATCTGAGAAAGAAAAAAGTAAAAAAAGACTTAAAAGTTCAGCTGGATTTTCTTCTGGTTTCCTAATGAGCTTAACATCTCATAAGATGCTTTGGTAAAGGAGAAAATCTTTTCAAAAAAGACCCATTTTCCTGCTGACAGTACAATCTTTCTGAAGTCACATCAGAAGACCATAAGGGTGACATCCAAGCCACCTGAGCTGGTGATACAAGATCTTTAACCGATAGATTTCTATCCCCTCTTTACTCCACATTTTTTAGCAACGTACTTCTTTAGAATAGGCTCAAAAGAAAAATTTCTGTTTAGTTGTTTAAAGGAAACAAATAACTTTGTCACCAGATCTCTGCAAGAGTTTAGCCAAAATGTACTGCAATTTAATTTGTCATAAAAGACCTGAAACTGGGGGCTCTTAATAAAACAGGGGATCAGAAACTTATGTGGTTTCATGCCACCTTGTGTATGCATGAACAACGGTACCTAACGGTACCTATTTCATTACTTCTTTTTTTTTTTTTTTTTTTGGCTATTAAACTGTACAGAATAGTCTCACAACCAACTTGAATCCTGCACTGTGGAAAAAAGAAAGTAAGGAACAACTGCTACATGTGTAACATCTGTAAAAAGGAATGCTGTCCTGAATGCAATGACATCTATACGTGGGATTTTAACATGTAAAAAAAGTTGCTTACATAACTGCCATTGCCTGTATTAGCTGTCTGACGGAATTGCTTCAGTCTTTGGATTATTTATGTATCAGAGGAGCTCCAAACTAGGCCTTGCTACATACTACATCAGGTAAGAATATAAGAGTTTGCCATTTGTGATATGGTGGCACTACAATACAGCAAGATGTGGCATTCTTGAAGTACATAAGCGTAATGCCACATAATTACATTAAGAAGTTTCATTACTGGGTCAGAAATCATGAAATTCTGCAATTTATTTTTGTTACAGAAAAAGGCGTGTAGACTTTAAGGGGTTTTATTATAGATTATACCTAAAAAAGCAAGAGGAAGAATTCAACAAGCTTACTTTTGAAATTTGGTGAAACAGTACTTCTCATTCTTCATAAGTTCTGTGATTTTTGCCTTAGTTGCTCCAATTCTGTAATTTCAGAAATTATGGAACATCTATTTTGAAATAAGCTGAAAATTATTTCAATGTATTTGAAAGTCTATTTAAGATTGGGGTTTTGTTTCAGAAACCGACCACCAGATCAAATGCCACCTAAAAAATGCAGTTTTTGTAACACCTTGAATTCCTGTGTGTTAGAAGTCCTTCTTCTAGGCATGGTTCAACACTGAGTGAAGTTGGAATGCCTCACCAGAGTAGGTGAGAGTCCAGCAGGATGCACTTCCAGAACGGGGACTTTCCAATGACCTTCAACTTTCTTTGGTAGTTGACTCCAGAAGTGGGAATTAATTCTGCCCCCAGGTCAGCTTAATCCCCTTGTGAGAAGAACCCTTCAATAATGATAAACTCTGTTAAATTATTTATGATATCTCTGTGATCTAATGAAGCTTTATTCTGCAAGACCTTTGTCTCAGGTTCACACAGGGAAAGAAATGGGGCAACGGGTCACAAAACTCAAGTATATGTAGACTCCAGAGCAGAAGCACTAAAGAGGCTGGTTCAAATTCATTCTTAAAAAAATTATGCTGATTTGTGAAGAGTAAACATAAGAAGGAATCTAGCCCATAAAACCCAATTCTGCCCTGTTTTACAGTGAATATGGTCACAGAGAGGCAACTGAGTCTGCCAAGACAACATTTCAGTTCCTGAGGTAGACTGCAGGAAGTCCTATAGGCCTGCAATTTTCACATAACCTTTATTGTCTAATTTTCAACTGGCTGCTGTAGGCTGTAAAAATGAATTTGTAAAAAAAAAAAAACCAACCCAAATCTAGAAGACTAGTGCTTTGGGATATCCAGTCTTACTACCTGACCCAATAAAATATATATATATATATACATTAAACTTCCACACCATTAAAGCCAGACATTTTCTTTTAACAAAACCTGACCCTCAGTTGTAGTCAATACCATACAGAGGCATTTAGAGAGTAACAAAAATCTCACAGGAAATTCTTTATATGAAGAGATTCAGAAATGAAAATACCATGCAGGTCGCAGTCCTTGGCACATAATGGTGCAGTTAAGCCGTTCATTTTTAATTAGGTCTGTGATCAGAAAATAGCCAATTTTGCTTTCTGCTTCTTGGTGTGTTCAACAATTTTGTCAGCCAAAAACTGTTAGCTGCTGAATTTTTAACGATCCTTTATTGGATAATAAGGTTTTGTTTTCATTTCTTTCAAATGGCTGGAGCCTCCGCTAACAATTATATTGGGGAAAATGTTTCCACAGTAGGTGGGCCCCACAGTCTGTCTAAACCTTGGATTAGCATTATAGAAAAAGAATAAAAACCAGAGGGAAAAACAAAGAACACTTAAGAAGGGCAGGTTTAGTCTTGGGTGCATACACAATTGGGTTACTTCATTACATAAATTAGGCAAGGGAAATTAATACATTCAACATACAGAAACTTATATGAATCTGCTAGTGTCTGGCTTGGCAAGATCCAGCCACCTAGTTGAAGTAGTCTTTAATTAATGGTCAAATAAAACTATACTTGTTACTTCAGGAATAATATGAGATTTTGACAGTAGAGCTGGGCAGGTGCTTGCCTGGCTCAAAAGCTGCTTCTGTCCTACCATGATGTTTCAGAGACCTGTTTCAAGGACAGAGTCCTTTTGGTTTACAGAGGCACTTGTTCACATTTAATTCAGAAAAACCTGCTGCTCTTATCACGTTAGGAACAACTTCTCTTCAGACCCAACCAAGTTGTACCTCTCTCCTCCTTTTCATTTCCAAGGCAAAAGGAGGATTTCTGACTGGCTCATCAAGACACATTTCTTTGTTCCTTATGCACTTTATTTCAGAAGACAGTTTTGAGGCTTGTGCATAACTCCTGCATTGCTCTCTGGTCTCACATAACAGCTAGCCTCACTTTGAGATGGCACATCAAGAAAGAGTGTCTGTTTTGGACATGGGCCTGAGTCCTGAAATTTGAGTATAAATGAGTCCCCAAATGATTCTCAAAATCAATGACTGCAGAAGGAAAGACAGCAAAAATAAGAGAATTTGAAGGAAAAAAATGAAAGAAGTTCAAATGCACTGAAAATAGGAACAATGCAAACCACAGAACAAAGGAGGTCTGGTTTGGGGGGTTTTTTAAGAGTATCTCCAACTTTTTTAAATGGGTTTGCAGAATTGTGCTAAAAAATCTCCAAGTCAGGAGGAGGAATGTAGACATAATATATGTAGGGTTCACCGCATCACCTTTCCTGAGAAGACTGCCAGGAACTTTGCATTAAAAACTCAGTGTTGCTTTCAATTTTGCCAGGCTTTAATGATTTCCTGTACAGGTTTGAGAATGAGTGATAAAGTGGAAAATATCCAGCCATACCAGATCAAGCATTTTTATGCATAAGGTAAAAGCATTATTTGATTCATCAATATAAAAATAATCTAGTGACTTTTTCTTTATTTCAAAGACTCTTCAAAGGTGTAAATTTCAGCATTTTGGTTCTCATATTTGACTTGACTCAATGCTTTAGTCAGCAAAGTGTCTCCCTAAGGAATCAAATAGCATATAGCCCATCTGCTGAAGAGCTGAATTTAACCTTCTATGCAGCCAGGAAATTGAGATCACCCAGGATCTCCTGCCCAGTTGTCTAAGGTTTTTTTTCACCTTTTGATTGCACTGGTCCAGATTCTTTCAAGTCTCAGAGTTGTTCAGTTTCTGCTTCACCTGATTTACCAGGGTAAACTTTTCTATCTGAGCTTTGCACTCTCCATGATACTTTAAAAGGCTACTAAGCCTGAGATTCAGATGCAATGAGCTCAGTGAAATCAATGGGAAATATCTGTGCACACCAAAGGCCAGATTTTGATCTATTGTGTTCAAGCAGAATGATCCTCATTAACCTAACAGATAAAGGCAGCACTGAGCAACACTTCTTTAATATCCATGAAATCACTATTTCATGATACCAGTGAGAGCCCAGGGAGGAGGATTCTTGGTTGCAATAATTAATAATTTACAAAAAGCTTTAACTAAGCAAGACATTGCCCACCTGGAAATTGGAATGAAAGGATATTAATGAAGCTGCAATGCAGATGGTCATGTTGAAGGTGATGAAGAATTTATTAGGGAGACAGCCATCAGAGGCTGTGTAGTATATGAGGCATAAAACTGCTATAACTAATGACAGCAAGTAGTTTAGGCAAGTAATGGAGAGCACAGCTACAAAAGGGAACATGGAGATATATTATTTAGTAATAAAGTTCTCATAAAAATGTGAAATATGAAGTAGAAAGATTAATATGATTGCACAAGCCATCTTAAATATCCATACTGAACTTCTGCCTTTAAAAGAAGTAGACTGAATTTATGCCCAAATCGCAACACGTAAGTCATGGCACTTATTTACATAGTTTATGCAAACTGTTACAGATCTATGCATTTAATTTATTGAAATAATGTTTGAAAGGGGTAGAATTTATTGCATTAACAGTACAGCAGATGCTATATTTCTACCTGCCAAGTGATCCAAGAAGAGTAGGTCGGGTTATCAATCATCATATCATACTGCAGAAGATCCAAGGGCCCTCAGCTTGGTGGCTGCTCTTCTTTAATAATTACAGTCTTCCCTGAGATTGAGCAGTAATCCTTTCTTTACATCTCCATGGCTGGGTTTAATCTTTGCACTAAACCTAGGTGAAAGAGTCGACTGCAGAAGAAAACATGGCTATAAACATTGCTTAAGACACCCTTTTTTTCCCAGCATTTTGCATGCAATTGGAGCTTGGAAATTTTTTTTGCATTAAATGACCTTTTCTATGGTTTTCTTTTAGTAGTGGAAAGCTGAAGAATTTTAGATTATGCTAACAGCGGCATGCACAGGAGATGAGTAGGGGGAAATTACAGAGGATTCTGGGCTATTTTTAACAGCTGTTTAAGCCTGCTTTCCTCTCACCCGTCTGAATTCATAATACATTAGGAAATGTGTCTTTAATGCATACATTGATCAAGCTGCCTAATTAGAGGAAGCCATTCTTTTTTCCAATTCTTTTTAAAATGCAGGAATGCTTATCCACGACTGAACCCACTATATTTGAAGGAGAATTTTCTGTCCAAAATAAAACATTCTTCTAGTGCATATATCCTGTAATTAAAAAAGCATTGCAAATTGCTACACTTCAGTGCACAATAAAGGCTTATCCTTCTTCCCAGATTAAACAGAAAAAATTACCTAAAATATTTTTGATGCTATCAAAACAGGGGATTTTAATGCATTTACCCAAATTTAGCCATAATGTTTATCTTCAGTGGAATTACAGCAATATGAGACTGGTACAAAGTAAAACACTAAAGGATTTTTTTGAAAACATTGACCTCATCATTCTTCTAGAAGGACAGCTATTTTCTCAGCCATTCTTTTTTTATTAAGTTTTTAATTATTTTTGTACCATTTTTTTTTTTTTTCTATCATGCACTTCTACCTGTTCAAAGGCCATCAGTACTGGGAAACAGTGCTTGCATGTCTGGTTTGCTGAGATGATTTTGGAAAGAGGCAGGCGTTGAACTGATTTATACTTTTGACTAGCACAGTAACTGGCTAGTAAAAAAATGGAATATGATAAGATGCTTTCTGTCAGAGTTTTCTCAGTCATCCATTTCAATGTACAGAGTTAAAATGGAGCTCGCTGCTAACACTGAGGTTAAACCCTGTCCCCAGAACACTCCCTCTCTGATGTTAAACCAACACTTAAGTAGTGAATTATATATTTATATATATATATACATATATATATATATGTATATATATGTGTATATATATATATATATATATATATATATATATGTATATATACAAATAAATTAAATCAGCTTACATGACAATGTTCTTTTTCTGCAGGCCCCAGCTCTGCAGGGCTGGGACAGGGAGCTAAAAATTGTAGCTTGCATTTGGAAATGTAGACTTTGTCTCCAAATGCAGGTGATAGACATGCCTAATGGTGGCTATGGAATTAATACATCCTCAATCACAGTCTAATGACTGTGTGTTTGGTTTTTTAAAGAAATGGGAAAACTACACTGTCAGTCATTTGCATAATTCAGAGACATACTGAATTAAATAAAATGTTTATTTTGATATGTCAGCAGTAATATTTTATTAGTAAATTCTGGGTGACTCACAATTGAGAGACTTATAAAATCCTCTAAAGGGTAGTAGCATGAACAAATTTATAGCTTTTGTTGCTTTGGGGCACTTGTTTACAAATATATTATGTCTTTGATAAGGAATATTCAATTTTCCTTTTAATCTGCTTCTATTCTTTCCTTCTTTCTCTCGCATTTTCTTTTCTTTCTTTTGGAGGGGAAAAAAGCTTAGAAAAAAATTAACCTACAGGGTGGATAATTTTCTTTTTCTATAGTACACTGAATTATTTTCACTACCACAGTGTAGTTTGTTGCACTTAGTAGAAGGGGTTTTTTGAATCATAAATGAATAAACTAGTTCATGTAACTGTTACTGGAATTTTGCACTTTCCCCTTGTGAGTGGTTTTGCTGGCCTTATAATGCTATTTTGGCTAGTTGAAATCTCATGAGTTATGAGTGTTATTTCCTTACAATTGCACATATTTTCCATATTTCACACAAACCAATTATTTATCGCACACATATACATGTGTTTCAAATTATTTTTAAATTAGTTCTTTCCTATTTTATACTGTTTTAAATTACTCTCAGTGTTTTGAATCTTGAAATAAATGATCTATTCAGCCCTTACTAATGTTTTTCAAGATTTCATAGAATAGCTGCTGGTTTGTTTATGAAGAACACACTTTCTCACCTATGCATCATATCCTCTTGCACCAAGGGACACTTGGCAGCTGGTTCTCCCCTTCTCTCCTAGGAATGGTGTAAAGCCAGACCAGTATGATAGAAACTGGGAATACTTGAAGTTCAAGACATTCCTTAAACCATCGTCGTCTACTTCTGTTGTGCCAGATGGCAAAGGCTGCATAATTCCAAGTCAATCCTGCAAACAATGGGCCAAGGAGAAAGGTGATATGTCAGTGCACATGTGGCATCATAAGGCAATGTTTAATAAATAATGTATTGAATATATTTTAAATGGAATTTAAATGATTTTAAGTATAATTTAAATAAAATGTTTCATATCATATGTTATAATTAATATTTAGATGAGATATATAGATATAGTTTTAATATATCTCCTCTTCCATTTTAGCAGTTAGACAAAAGGCTGCAGTCAGAAATAGACATATAATGCCAATCAAATTCTGGCATTGTGGCTGGTGGTGTTGTGAGGGGTTTGGTTTTTATAACAATTATATATCTTTTGATACCTCTACACTGTTAGGGAGGAGTGGGATCTACCTGCCTAGAAGAGGCAAGAGAATCTTTGGCAGCAGGCTGGCTGACTTGCCAGGCTTTAAACTGAAGGGCTCAGAATGCAGGGTCCAGAGGAGCAATGCTCAGGCCATGGCATCCAACTTGGGGACAAGCCTAGACATCCTGAGCAGCAGCAAATGTTCCTTGGCTGCCTTCCAGGATGAGAACCAGAAGGCCAAGAGCCTCAAGGGTGTGTGTGGTTGTGGCAGATCCTCTTGCACCCCTCCTGGGAAACTTGCATGCACAATTACCTCTCTGAAATGCCTGCACAAAAATGCACACAGCATGGGAAATACAGGAAGGATTGTAGGATTAGAGATCTGTGTGCAGTCACAGGGCCACGATCCCCTTACAATTGCAGAGACATGGTGGGATAGTTCACATGACTTGGATGCTGTCATGGATAGCTATGTCCTTTTAGGAAAGACAGACCAGCAGATTGAGGTGCTGCAGCTGCTTTTTATGTTAGGGTGGAACTGGAATGTGTCTCTGCCTCGGAGAGGATCACAAATGAGTTGAGAGGTTATGAACAAAAATTATGAGGCAGGCAAATATGGGTGACACTCTTGTGGGAGTTTGCGACAGATCAGGAAAATGGTCACCTGGTCAGGAAAAAGAAGTTGATTAGGCTGCCTACAGGCAGCTGAAAGTAGCCCCGTGACCAAAGGGCCTGGTTCTCTGGAGAAAATCAGCCACTCTGGTATCACTTGGAAAGACAACATTGCTCAGTACATGCAGTCCAGGAGGCTCCTGCAGGACACTGATGATAACTTTTTGACATCAGTGGTGGAGGAGAGGTGTGCTGCTGGACCCTGTCCTAACAAACAGTGAAGGACTGGCTAGGGTTTTGAATGTCTGGGGGCAGTCTTGGCTGCAGTGACCATGAGATGGTGGAGTTTAGGATCTTGCATGAAGGAAGCAAGGCAGTGAATAGGAGTATAACCCTGGATTTCAGGAGCGCTAACTTTAGCCTTTTAAAGGACCTACTTAGAGAAATCCCACGGGTTAGGGCTCTAGAAGAGAAGGGGGTTGAAGAGAGCTGGTTAATTTTCAAGCATCAATTCCTCCAGGCTCAAGATCTGTACATCCCTGTGTGCTAGAATATGTTAAATGCAGCAGATTTTTATCTTTCCTTAACCTCTTCCCTTTTCTGTTGATGGTTTATGTTTTTCTTATCTATAGTTCTGCAGTCACTTTTCAGGCTATGCAATAATTTGGATAATATTTTATGAGTCATAGTATCAGAGGTTTAATTAGAAATCCAACCCTCCCTGCTTTTTTTCCATCCATTGAATTTACATGCAGTAAAATATTACCATCTTTATCTATCAAGAGACTGTATTAAAAATCTTCCTGCTGCTCTAGATCTTCAGGCTCCTGAGACTCACATTCCACCCCTATTCTATTTCTGCTGAGGAAAGCACTGCTTCTGGAGCACACAGGAAAAACAGACAAACAAGTTGACAAACAAAAAACTATTCAGAAAGTCAAAATATATCTGATTCACTTTTGAGTAAAGGAAATATTTCATTCCTCTCCCAGAGCCAGCTTTTCTATGTGACAGGTAATGAATGTAGAAAAGGGAATATATATATATATATATATATATATATATATATTTTTTTTTTTTTTTTTTTTTTTTTTTTTTTTTTGTGTGGTTTGGTTTTTTTTTCTGCTAGTTCTACCTTCTTACATGGAGCTAACTTGAGAAGTAAGAGAGGACCTGCTCTTGGGGAGTAAGCTGACTCACAGTGAGCTCTTTTCTCTCAATATTTTCCCAGTACTGTTCTGGGATGTAGAGAGAATCTTCAGAAAACAATTTTTTTTCTTCTGAATTTGTTTCCTTTTCTCTACATTGTTTAGGCAATTACTCAGATTTCCACATCTCGCCAAAAATAATTGCCTGTGGAAAAGTAAATTAATTTCCTAATTGCCTTCCCAGCAGTTGGCGTGAACAATTTGCAAATTTTCCACTTTTCCAAGTAGTTTTATGTCTAGTCTTTCTCAATGTATATTTGAAAATGTCATCATTTGCTAGTTATACAGGCTTCATTTTGTATTCCCTTTCTCAACAAAGATCTTTCAAAGGATAATTGAATGTCAATAATTTTTAACTATTTCTAAAGTCATCTTCTCCTAATTTTCTAAACTATATATTTTTCCATGACTTTTTATCCTCAAAAAGAAAGATTAAATCTTTTCATTTCCTTAATTATTTTGCAATACAAGAACAAACATAGATTAATTTTTCCTTACCCAAAATTCACTTATTTATTTTGTATTTCTCATATATTTTGCTTAATTCCTTTTTCCCAATTTTGCATTCTTGAAATAAAAATGTTTCATACTATTGACAGATCCTTTTAAAAATTATAATTATGAACATTTCTTCTTCCTTGTAATTCTAAATCCAATTGCAAATCTAAATATAAAATTAAATATTAATTATTATGTTTATCAATTAAACTATAAGTGAGCTGCTTTGAAAAATATCAGGGCATCCTAATGAACAACAAGTTGTAGCATATAGTTATAGAATCTTAGAATGTTATGGAGTTGGAATGGACTTTATTCATCATCTAGTCCCAACCACCCCTGACAGGTGTGGGACAGCTTCCACTCCACCAGGTTGCTCAAGGCCTTTTCCTACCCAGCTTTGAACAATTCTAGGGTTGGGGTACCCACGACCTCCCTGGGAAACCCAATCCAGTGTCTCATCAACCTTAATAAAAAATTTCTTTCTAGATATTTAGATATTAGATATCCTACATTTCCACTTTTTCAAATGGTTCCCATTGTCCTTTCTCCTCTTATTGTGATTCTTAACCAAGAGTCCCTCTCTGGCTCCCCTCAGATACTGGAATGTTGCTGTGAGGCATCCGTGCAACCTTCTCCTCCGTAGGCTGAACAGCCTCACCTGCTCAGCCTTGTCTTCATAGGGCAGATGCTCCCGTCCTCTTACCAATTTCATGCCCCTCCTCTGGACTTGTTTCAACAATTTCATGTCCTTCTTATGTTGGGGATACCTGAACTGAATGTAGTACTCCAGGTGGGGTCTCACAAGAGTAAAGCAGAGGGAGAAAATCGCCTCCTTTGCCCTGCTGGCAGTGCTCCTTCTGGTGCAGCCCAGGATTCCAGTGGCTTGCTGGGCTGTGAGTGCTCACTGCTGGCTCATGTTGAATTTTTCATCCTCCATAAGTCCTTTATTTCTTCATCCATAAGTCCTTCTCCACAGGGCTGCTCTCAATCACGTCTCCACCCAGCCTGTGGGTGTGTCTGGGATTGCCATGGCTGCAGGACCCTGAGTGCAGGCCCCTGCTCGGTTGAACTACGTGACGTTTGCATGGCCCCACCTCCCAAGCCTGACAAGGTCCCTCCGGATGGCTTCCCTCCCTCCACCGCATCGACTGCACCACACAGCTGGGTGCTGCCAGCCACCTTGCTGAGGGCACATTCAATAGTGCACCTGCAAGCTGTGGCTGAACAACCCTAGCAGTCTGCAGTTGTGCAGGTTGTAGCTGAACCATTCTTTTTCCTCTTTCCTTCCTAGAGGAAAACCACAAGCCATGTTCATGCATTCATGTCCTAGTTGCATAAAATTCTTACTGAAAAAAAAAAGGATTTAGAGGCTGAAAAAAGATTTAGAAATGTGAACAGAGATTTTCTAATTTTTCCATTATTTGATTCTTGTGCTGTGTTACACTCTATGTCTTCAGAATCCATTGGCTTAATATCTAATTGGAATTGAGAATTACTCAACATTCGGTAACCATTCTTATATTCTCTCTTTTTATTGTACTCCTATAAAAACCTACAGAAAGATTTAAGATTATTTCTCCTTTATTTAGTTCATCTATTTTATTAACAAAATAATTGCTAGCCTTATTCCCTCCAAGTGTGTTTAAAGTCAAATAATTTCTGTCAGCTGTAATTGTCACAGTTTTTCCCTCTCTCTTCATAACTCTGAGAAACCTGTATTCAATGGATGTGCTTTTCCTTATTTCATTCTCAAATAAAATATATTTCACAACAACATTCTCCATTGTGCAACTCTAATTTACTAATGTTGTACCTATGTTAAATTCCAATTTCTGGTATCTATTTGACTTTTAGCTATAAATTTTAGTGTATGATATCATATTCCCTTTACAGGAACCACACTTACAGGCATTGTTTTGTTATTACTAATAGATAGCTATGTATTGACCATGCCTATTTATACTAATACCTGTAGATAAATTATATCACTTCTGTATCCTCATTGTTGGGGGGGGGGGGGGGGTGCTGCTTTTATAACACTGATGATACTTAAATAAAATAATTCTCCTCTTAGTCATTACTTCATATTTTATAAATACTTCATCCTCTGTCTTATTTTAAACTTACGTGCCAGGACATACATTAAATTGTAAAATAGATTTACTATAAAGTTGTGGATGCACTATAGAAACTTAAGAATAGAGTGACTGCATGAAGAAGATTCGTCTCAAAATGGCTGAAGATAAGAAAAGATATAAAGGCAGTTTATACTGCTTATTATGTCTGAAAGGGACCCCAGACCAAGAAGGTGAATCACATGCTAACAATAGGGAACTTACCTAGTCTTGCCCTCAAGGTGTCAAACCACCTTATACTAGAGAAGGAAACAATCCTAAAGCAAAAAAAAAAAAATAATAATAAAGAAAAAATATGAGTAGGATAACAAAGATGATCTTGCTTTCGATATCAGATGTGGAGTCTCTGAGAGTTTCTAAGATGCTGAATTCTCTTAAATAGCCATTAAAAGGTAGACTAACATTGAGCAGGTGGTGAAGGTTATCTGTGTTACATTGACAATGTTTGGAGCAAAGGATTGCAAAAAATTCCCAGGTTACCACGAAACTCAAACAGCAATTTAGTTAAAATAAAATAAAAGAAAAAAAAACCAAACTTAACCTTTCTGGAAAAACTCAGCACTTAATTACAGTCAGTAACTTTCTGCCTAAACTGCCTAAGTGACAGAGAAGGCAAATGTTTACCATAAAGCACTTAAAAGCTGGAGATTGTTTTAAAAGCTGTATTGTTAAAAGACCAGAAGAGTGGGTTTCTATTATTGTTAATCAAACAAACATACAAACAAAACCACAAACCAAACAAACAGGAAAAAAAAAAAACTACAAAAAACAAGAACAGAAAGTTATATATCAGCCTTAGGAAGTTAACACTGAAGGTAAATTGCACAAACCTTTTATTTCAATAATATTTATAGGTATTATTCATGGAATCGGTTCTGCTAGGATAAGTCAATACTGAAATAGTGCACTTTTAGAAAACATCAATCAGAGTAAAGTTACGCAGAATTTTCTTTTTAAAATGAAATATATAGTTGAAAGATCTAAGCATCAGAAAATGCAGAAATAATTTAAATAATTAAAAAGCAGCCTATCATAAGACATGCCATATTGGAAGGAAATTGGCTGTCCATCAGAAGTGTATATAGATATAAAAAAAAATCTCAGGATGCATGACATATATATGACTGTGATATGCCGATCATAGTGCTCACATGATCTTAGCAAGCTTTACAAGGGATGTTAAGATGAGAAAGGATCATCAGTCATCAATCCTGATTTCCTGCATGATAAAGGGCTTAGCATTTTCAAAGTGCATACATAATTTAGAAACATATAGACTGTGGGGTTCTTGTTAGATGCCCGACTCCTACTGATTCCACATTTCATAAATGACATTGAGTATCTTAAATCTCCATGGTCCAGATCCTCAAAGGCACTTTGGAAGCTAATTCCCCCTACAATCAAAGAAAATCAAATGCCTAAATGTCTTTGAGGACCAGGGCCTAACCCATTTTTAAAAAATTTGCCCTTTATGTCTCCCTTGATAAAGATAGGTGTAGTTAAATGAGGGGCCATTTTCATTTTCCTTTATAAGGAGGTGATAATGCAGGCACTTGTCTTTAAGCATTCATCCAGGAAGTGGATGGCTTGGAATCAGCCCTCTCCTAAGTCTGAAGATATTCTCATTACATCTTCTGCCTCCCAAGAGGATGCCCTAAGCAGTACTCTCAGCTAAGCTATATTCTACACTCTTCAGGAGAGGATGCATTATATGCTGGTTTTTACATAGCTGCCCTATTACAAAGAATAGAGAATTTAAGATTCTGGGCCAGAAAGAGAACAAGCAAGCAGAAACATGGCGCACATTTGCAGAAAGAGAGCCAACACGGATCCTGGTCCTTGCTCAAGTTCATTCCTCCTCTATACCAGTGATGTATTATGGCAAAAATGGCTGTGAATGTGGGAGCAGCCTTCTCCCAGCTATGAGGGTAGTAGCTTAGCCACTGGACTGTCTTATGAAACACAATTATCACCCGCACTAGCGGTACCTTAGTCACAGGGCCTGTCTCCTGTTTTCACATGCAGATCATGCTCTTCCTCTCAAAGTTAACACCTGTTTTCAAGAGGTGATAACAGCCCATGTAGTCCAAGCAGGACATCTGAGCAAGCCTCCTAATCCTTGAATACAGGCACAAATGTGTTCTTTTAAAAGGATGTTTTTCAGTGACATTTTCTGCTGCCAGCTGTTACTAACTTCAGGTGTATCCTCGCTAAATTAGCCTAACTTTCTGATTCCCATTCTGAGGAAACGTACCAACAGGAACAACCACAGAACCCTGGGCTCTATTCTACAAAAGAGTGTGTGGGCATGGGTGGTATTGCACCATAACTACACCTTGTCTCTCATGTAAAGCATTTCCCTCTGTGATCAGGAGAGCCAGGGGAAAAAGCAAACAGTGTTGAAATTAATAAAAATCTGGATGGGAAGCTCCTGTACCGTTATCCTCCTGCCAGAATAGCACTAACATACTCTGTTTAGAAAAATCAACAGTAGGCTTTAGGCAAGACATATAGGAAGGCCACAATAGGCCTGACCCTACAGTTATCCTATGATTTATAGTCTTCTTACAGCAGTGTACTGTATTTGACACTGGCTAAGGGGTTAATCAGTTCTGAGCATTGGCTTGGTAATAGGGTCCTGCCCTCAGGGTCTATTCAATCAATCAGAGTTGTCCAATGCTGTAATGCCTCAGTTCTGTGTGTAGGCAGATGAGTGTGCTGTCATTCAGCATCCTGGAGGTATATGGGCTTTGAGAAGCTTAGTGGAAATTTCACCTACACCAGGGCTGTCAAGCTTACTCCATGGAGAGCATTGACTATAAGAAGTGAGGTGACCATATTGAAAAAGGGGTCACTAACTTCTCTGAGGGTAGCCTGAAGCCTTGGACCTGCTGAGAATAGGAAGCTTCATCCATTTTTAAGAACAAAAATGCTTGGCCTGATCCTCTTTAGAAGGAATTGCTCTTTAGGCCTTGTCACAAAAGAAATTTTTCATCTTGAGCAACACAAAGGAAAGTTGCTATTAAGTTGAATACATTTCTCCCCAAAAAAATACCCAAAAATTCCTGAAAGCATAAGCTCAGGAGGAAATGGAATCTGGAATACTTCTGTAGAGTACATGGGGGACTGGAGAAAATATGCATAGGCTTAAAGGGACATTATGTCGAAATCTGGAAGAAACTAACTGGGGTGTTTCTGCTCTTTTATTGTACAATACAGCATCCAGCTTGTAAAAGTTGTACCTCAACCTACCAGTTCAGTGCTTACATGTAACATTTTAAACATGGGCTGGACCATAACTAGATTGTGTTGCTTAGCTACATTACCCGGGTGTGCTGTTGCTGCAGAAACTGGTATGCATCAAGCTCTCCAGACCAGTGGTCTGCCTGGATTTGTGGATGCCTTTTACCCTGAATTGAAAGGGAATTTGAAGCAATATCAGGCATTTGCAGTGCTGGTGGTCCTGCCATCAGCTACCTCCTCCAGGTGACCTTTCAGAATAGCAAGTACTCATAAGATGAGTACCCCCAAAAGACTCACACTCCTATAAAACTTACTGCACTTATAATGCAGCACATTCAGACAGTGCTTACATTGTCCAAAACAGCTTGGCTACTGTGAAGAAGCAAGGTGTTTCAGATGTAGTAGAGTCAGACCTCCTGCAAGGCATGGAAGGAGGGCACTTTGCTTAAACCTTTTGTTAATAATCATTCACAATATCTGAAGAAAAATAATAGCTCTCTAAAGACAGCGTTCTTTATTTATCCTAATTATAGTTCTGTATGAGATTACCCAGAAGTAGGTATCAGAGGAAAACTAAAGAAGCTTTCTGCAGTAATAGTACATATGTGTGAGGTCAAGAGTTTTTCAAAAAGATTCTGGAATACTCTCTGAGCAGGGGAGGAGTGGAAATGTGATCCTTCTCTCTGGGTGGTAAATAGGAGGTGTAGGAAATTGTGTGTGCATATGGGGGAAGAGAGGAATAAACGTTCCTGTTTAGACCTCAGCAGAGCTTTCAGCAGCCAGCATTTCAAAATATAGACAGGAACACATTGGACATAGCTGCATATGCTTTTTCTTTTCAGTGACAAAAGATGACATCATTTACTTGGGTCAAAGTAGTGATGATGACAGAAAAGCTAATCTCAATGCACTCAGCAAGGGTTTTACCATTGGTTTCAATGGACATAGGTGTAAAACCCATTCTTACCAAAACTGGTAGTTAATAAAATGTACACATATGTGAAATGTGCATATTTCAGAGATGGATCAATATAACTTTAAAAATATAGACCTACAGAAACTGCATTTACTTTTGTCTTGAATAAGCTTTAAACAATGTGAGTATTACTTAATATCTAATATATCTCTGCATAGGAATGATTAGACAGAATGCATTTCTTACCTCTTTTCTCTTTTTTTATTTGCTCAGGTATAGGACTTCTTTTCTTTCTCAAACAAGATATACATTAATTTATATATATATGGAAAGAGAGTTGTGGATGTCCATGGAGACATGATAATTTTTTTTTGTGTTTGGACTTACAACTTGGCTTCACCTCTAAGAAAAATAAATTGTAATATGAAGAGGGTAAAAATTTACCTGTTTTTTCCTGCTATAGACAATTTCTGATGAAACTCCCAAATTACATTTAAAATAGGGATAGCATGTATTTGTTTGTAGCAGGGGTGGGGCATTTGTAGGTTCGTTTTGTTTTGTTGGCACTGATGGGCCATGGAAATGATTGAAAATATCATCATGAAGACAGTATCAGCCATTAATTACTTGTGATGTGGCATTCAGCAAACCCAAGGAAAGTGTTAGTTTTCTTTAAGCACCTAATTTTGAAAACAGTTACGCAGCACAGTTCATTAGACAAAACAGGTCAAGGCACAAGTTTTTCCTCTGCTACAGCAATGTGGAAATGAGATATGCTGTCCCCTCTAAGTGTCTGGTTATCTCACCCCTGCACCTGCACACACTTCTTGTGTTTGTAGACTGATTATCTCCAAGCATATCTAAAACATGTAGGATAAAATACCTCAAAAGGGTGTATGGCCATAGCTATAACGACTCCTTTTAAAATTGTTTCTTCAAAATAGAAGAATGATCTAACGCACTAAGTACAGAAAAATAAATAAATAATTTCTTTCTTTCTTTCTTTCTTTCTTTCTTTCTTTCTTTCTTTCTTTCTTTCTTTCTTTCTTTCTTTCTTTCTTTCTCTGTGAATGTTCAAATGTTATTTTTTTTCAAATGCTGTTCACTCTATTTACCACTGGAGGACATGTGAGCTCAGCTGAACATCCATAACCAGCATGAACTTGCTGGGGACAAGAAAGTCACATTATCTAAGCAAGAAGCATTTGGCAACATTTCTCTTGTTTTAATGTTTTAAAGGCTGGTTGTGTTAAATGTGACCCCTGAAATTCCGAGGTCATTTCAATGGTGGCTTTCTAATAGAAAAGGTAAGAGAAAAATAGCAATATACCAATGTAGTTTCTTACAGTTTAAGCTCAAGATAAATCACCCTTTGTTGAGAGACAGGAATAACAATGTTTTTGTGAATCAAATGGTTATTATTATTATTATTATTATTATTATTATTATTATTATTGAAATATTTAAATAATTCTATATGAGAAGAAATGAGCTGGGGGAAAAAATCACTTCATGTAAAAAGCACAATTTCTGGACCGTGCCATGCAGGGATTTTTAATGTTCAGAAATAATCTGCAATATACATATAATTATTATTATTATTATTATTATTATTATTATTATTGAAATATTTAAATAATTCTATATGAGAAGAAATGAGCTGGGGGAAAAAATCACTTCATGTAAAAAGCACAATTTCTGGACCGTGCCATGCAGGGATTTTTAATGTTCAGAAATAATCTGCAATATACATGACCAAACAGATATGTAATGAAGGTAGCATTTTTAACAGGATGCCTTTGACATCTCTTTCTTTGACATCAGTATTGTAATCAGCCACCAATGCTGCCATTTCAGCAGACAGTACAAAATTACCAGTCAAGACAGAACAAAAGGAGGCAGTTGATCTTTTTATAATGCTTTTAAATGTTACAATTCACAAATGAATGCTCATGCAGTGCATCATGTAGTACTGCATAGTGCTGTGAAGCTTCATTAACAAATAAAATATTTTTCACCTAACTGCTTTTGAAGGTAGCATCATTTATAAACTGGCCATGGTCTGACTATGATGACAAGTCCTGGATAAAAACATCTTCTCTACCTAAATCAGTTTCCTTTTGCTTTGGTTTCCACTGTAAATAAATATTTTAAATTTAATGCTGCAATATGTTGGGTTTTTTCTGTCACAAAACCTTTCTGTGCAAAACATTCTAACAGCTTCTTCTTTTCCATGCATCTGGGTATGAGAATATTGTGCAAATGATGTTGGAGTTTTAAAAAAAATCTATCACCACAACAAACATGGTTCTGTAACAGAAACACTATATGAGTACTTAATATTTTTTATTCAAATGTAAATTTTCCAAGATTTTGCTGCTTTAGGTGTAAAGAAAGTGAATCAAATAGGAAACAGAAAATACTCACGACCCAAGAGCTTCAAAAATAAAAAACAATTTTGAATACTTGATATTTTTTTCATTCAAATGTATATAATATTGATGGAACTGGGTTTCAGGAAGTACTGAGAGCTGTCTGCTATACACAGACTATTTTAATTGCAGCCTGTTTCAGTAACACATGCTATGATCCACACAGAAACCATTCAACAATTAAGTTATTGTAAATATGTATGCAGCTATCATGGTCTTGTTGGTCAGAGTCTTCACTGCTGTCCTGAGGCACCACAGTCATATAAAAATCTGCTAAGTGAAACTGGGCAGTAATTTCATTGGGTGTATTCTGGCCCACAGTTAAAGTAAGAGGCAAAACCCAAAAGGTCTGTGTGAACTTGACCTGGCAAGCATTCTTAGATCAAGATCTAGAGATCAGTTTAGTCCTAAATGACACATATCAGTCAGACCTCTGAGAGTTTCTCAAATGCCAGTAAGACCTTAAGACCTTCTTGCCTTTGTTGCAACACTTTGTGCTTCAGAAAAACATGGAAAATATAAACCTCCCCAAATCATAACAAATGTCAGAAAGGTGGAAAAAATCCTTTCTGTCCACTGCTAGTAGACCTAAAATATCTATGTTACAAAAATGGCATGAAATCTTCCTTCAATTCCCCTTTAAATAACAACTAATTTAACACTCACATGTTTCTGAAAGGGAATGTTAGAGAGCCTGCCACACTGCTCACTCTTTATGGACTGGAGTGCAGATCCTGAGACTGGAGCATGCTAGGTCTCTCCTTTGGGGCTGAGAGCTGCTGAACGGAGCTCCTAGCCAATGGAGTGTACAGCACCAAGCAGCTGGCAGGACAGTGATACCTCATTTAATGTCAGCTGAAGGAGCCTTCAGGGTCTGCTGGTGACATTGGCTATATCTCACTGATTACAATGGCAGCTGGGACAACCAGTGCACATGCAGTCACTTGTGTGAAGATACTTAAATGAAGGATTTTTAACTTTGAGTTTACTTTCTTTTCTAGCTAGAAAGTGGGACTAAAGAAGTAGTGACATTTTTTCCAAAGAAAGTGTACTCTTGATGACAGACATATTTCATAATGCATAAGTGACTTAAAGTCACCAAGCTAGGAGTGCATATCAAGACACTGCAAATAAAACTGACCAAGTGAATATGTGTGTCACATAACTAGTACCCATGTGAATAACTCCCAAAATCACAGCAGAGAAACTGATCTCTTTCCTTACCAAAATGTTATGCCAGTCTCTAGAGACAATAAACTGTATTTTTTGTATCATTTGTCTCTCAGATATATAGTATATAATATCTTACATTTTCATAATTTCCTGTGTTCTAATAATTACTTTTAAGTGATTTGGAAATGGTGACTGAACTCACAGAATTCACAGAATGACTAGGTTGGAAAAGACCTTCCAGATAATTGAGTCCAACCCATGTCCCAACACCTCAACTAAACCATGGCACCGAGTGCTTCATCCAATCTTTTTTGAACACATCCAGGGATAGTGACTCCACCATCTCCCCAGGATGACCAGTCCAGAATTTCATCACGGTTTCCATGAAAAACTTTTTCTTAATATCCAGCCTATATTTCCCTTGGCACTGCTTAAGACTGTGTCCTCTGGTCCTGTCAGCTGCTGCCTGGAGAAAGAGACCGACCCCCACCAGACTACAGCCACCTTTCAGGGAGCTGTAGAGAGCGATAAGGTCACCCCTGAGTCTCCTTTTCTCCAGGCTAAACACCCCCAGCTCCCTCAGTCGTTACTCACAGGGCTTGGGTTCCCAGCCCCTCACCAGCCTCATTCCCCTCCTCTGGACACGCTCAAGAGTTTCAACGTCCTTCCCAAACTGAGGGGCCAGAACTGGACACAGCACTCAAGGTACAGCCTCACCAGTGCCAAATACAGGGGAGGAATGACCTCCCTGCTCCTGCTGGCCACACTATTGCTGACACAGGCCAGGATGCCCTTGGCCCTCTTGGCCACCAGGGCACACTGCTGGCTCATGTTCAGCCGGCTGTCACCAGCACCCCCAGGTCCCTTTGGCCTGGGCCCTGTCCAGCCACACCAAAGCACAGTCCAGTAAGGAGGATAGGAAAGTGATTGCATTGGCTGTAAACAGCAGGACACAGTCCTGCATCCTCGTAACAGACCACCACAGCATGTCTGCCCCATGTCCAACTTTTCCTCAGGAACACACTTAGCGTGTTCCTCTTTTTTCTTGAATTTGCAGTTTTCACAGACTGGGACAGACCAATGAAGCTGACAAACAAGGTAGCCAATGAGAACATGGTCCTGCTGCCAAAATAACAGGGCAAGGAATACATAGAAGTAAACGGTTTGCTGGATCTTTTTACTGCTTTAAGATTTACCTATGAACTTTGTTGCATTGAGACTTCATAAACTAACAATATCAAGTAGAAAAATAAAGCTGCTCACAGCTACTCGAGAAGCTGAACAAGCACAAGTGGAAAAGGCCAAAACTCAAACATCAGCATTTAGGAAGCTAACCATTATTACCTTTAACACTGTTGAAAAATTCATCCCAGACTTGTATCTGGATCCTTACTCATACAAGAAAAATGATTACATTAAGTTTTCTTAATATTGTGGTCTTTGTGTAAATGAAATTCGATGATAAAATGTCACCTATTTGGAAAAAAATGACTTAGTGTATGTTACACAAGTATATTGACAGAATGATATTTCCTGCCTGAAATCAAAAAGGGATCTCTGTTCCCATGGGAATTTACAAAGCAACTGGATGAAAATAAATAGCCAATTGTTAGCTAGGGGGTGTGTGGGTGAACTTTTCAGTAAGGTTTTTCTTATTTTATGATTTTTAGGTGAACTATTTTCAATGATAAAATCTCATTTAAGGAGTTGATTGGAAAGCAGAGGTGAGTCATTAGTTTGTGTTGAGGTTATTTCTAGCTCTTCAAGTAATTTTTTTATTATTTCTTTGCTCTTTCTAGAATTTCCCACACAATTGAATTTTTATTTGTTCAAGAGCTGGAATAGTGCTAAGAAAGTTAAAAATTGAGGCTGCTTACCATGCAGTAATCTCTGTTTTCCTGCAGGGATTGGATGGTTTCCTCTGAATTCCAGACAATATTTTCTACTTCTGACTACTACCTAGGCTAGCTGTGTTTCACTTATGAAGGCAATTAAGTTTTCTACCAAATGCTCATATAAAGTACATCAGGTGTACAAAGCTCTAGAGCCCTCTAGTGCCTGTCATTCTTCTTCCTGTGTATCTCCTGAGGAGTAATTCCACTGATTTTAGTGGAGAGATTAATTCAGCCTGCCCATGCACAACTGTGTGCTGCTGCTGTCATCTAAGCTGGTACCACAGTGAGAAAAGACCAATATGGACCTAAAAAGGACATGGTAAGGCTGTAACTGCTGGAGCTTTGGGATGCTGTGGTGGCTCACTTACTAGTTCTATAAACAGTAGTATAGTTACCTAGATGGCACACTGCCTTCTGGAACTGTGCTGGCCAGGGAAGAACAAAACGGGTTCTGTAAACTGCATATTGCTTTGTATGTGTCGAGGTTATTGACATAGGGCTTTTCAAGGTTGTTTTCTCAGGAGTTTGAATGAGTCTAATTCAAAATACAACAACATTGGAAACAAAAATTGAGAAGGATGTGCTCAGTAAGATTTGGAAAAAATAAAAAAAAAAGGAAAAAAAAGTCATTTGGATGATTTGGATGAGAATATTATATATACTGCAATATGTATTTCCTGATGAACAAGAGTAAAACCTTAATTCTGGAATATAGTATCGACCACCAAAGTGGTAGATCCTAATTACCTGCAGATTGCATTGTCCAGTTTGAAGCAAAAAAACCTCAGTTCTGAAACACTGGACATGTAGGAAGCAATGCATAAGAAAAGTGGAAGACCATGATCATTTTTGGCCTACTAACCCTGACCAGATGCCAGACTCTCAAAGAAGACTAAAGACTTTATTCATCTCTCTAAGTCCTTAAAGTGTTCCCAAGGGGCTGTTAGACAACACTGGACAATGGAAAAGCAAACCACTTCCCTAGTCAGAAGCTCTCCTCAATCACATTGCCCATGCTCATAGAATCGAGATGGACAGACATCCCTGGAAGTATTAATCTTTCATTCTTCAAGTACACACATGTGCATGCATACTCCAGCAGAATTTTTCAATGTACGGTTAAACAAGACCATGCATGATGCTTTGGCAATAGGGAATCACAAGTTTTGTATGCATAATATTAATATTCTTGCCTGGAAAATAACAGGCCCCATTTGCTGCTGATGTAGGAATTTAGAGGAACTTGTTTATAAGGAAGCACAAAAAGCAAAATTTGGGTTAGGATCTATGCAGTACTAAAGCTACCTTCTTGTTGTAACTCTTTGTAATTATACTGTACTCATATATATATTTATAACTTGGATAAACTGCAATCATTTGGACCTAATTTCACTGGTCAGATTCTAGACAGTATCTTTTAGAGGACTAGGAACAAAAGACATCAGCATTTCTTATTACAAGGTGTGGGGAATCACCATCAGCAGTACATACAGCAGTGCCCATCCTTTGGAAGTGGAGGGGAGGCAGACAGAATTTTATGGAAACAGCCGTGACCCTTCATATGTCAAAACCCTTCTCTTCTATATTATGACACTCAAACAAAAAGAAAGGGGTTTGTTTCAGAGGTAGGGAAGTTCACACATCAGCCCTTGTTCATGTATTGTTTATGAAATAGAATGGAACACCTGCATTTTGCAAATGTGTGGATGTATATCAGAAGAGTGGAAGAGATGTGCTGAATTGCTCTCATGAGTTAGAGACAAACACCATAAAACAGGATGCTCTTGGTACAGGATGTCCATAATCCAACTGTTGCAAACACAGGAAGAAAAATTAAAGAGGAGACAAAAGGTGGTCATCATTAAGACATTGAATGGTGTTCTGGAGACTTGACTTTAAACCTTGAAATGTACTGAAAAAAGTAGATTGGCTTACAATCATAAAACACAAAATAGTGAGATAAAATCAAGGAAGAATCAGGGCAAAGGAGAAAAAAAAATAGATACTGGAATGAACTAGAAATTATTTAAGAAGGAAACTGGGAAAAAATGGAAGACAGGACACAGGATGAGTATGAATAACCTGGACAGGGGGGACTATAGCCTGGGAAACAGTTTGCTATCAGCCTGTACCACAGATCCCTACATGCAGAAGGTGCAAATAATGAGCAGGAAATGAGAGACTTGGAGGTATGCATCAAGCCAAATAATGAAAATACTTCTCTTTCACTCTGGAAACATAATTTTAGAGTATTTTTCACCATGGTAATCACTCAACAAAAGGCTTTTGACATAATAATGTTCAGTGCTGCAGTGCTTAAAAGTCATGCACTCAGCATATTCAAAAAATGGAATTCATAAAGCTGAGTCAGAGATCCAACTTTGTCCTACATTGTCTAGAGGAAAAATTAAGTCTGTAGACTAGGATTCAAGGCAGAGAGTAAGTGGAACATAAAGATGTGTGATCTCACTCTATCAGAGAGTTTCAGTGTGCCTAAAATGACTTTCCTGCTTTAAACACCTGCTTCATGATCACTGTTCAGATTTCCAGGTTCCGAAGGCCTGACATAATTTCCTGCTTTTAGACACCAGTTTGCTCCCAGGGTAGTTTAAGCATTTGGCCTTTGACAAAAATGAGAAAAAAGAGATTGTGCAGGACTTGACCCCATATTATCCTTTCTGGCCAAATGCCCAAACAACTATTTACTGGGCAAGGCTCCTACTATCTGCTCTGACCGCCTTTCCCTTTCTGGTTGTAATGTATCTCAGTGATAATAAGAAGAGAAGCTAAGTCATGGTCAAATCACTCCAGGGACTGTCGGTACAGATGCCCTCCTAGAGCACAAAAGCTGGATGTGAAAATCCTCTTACAGTGAGGAGCTAGATCAAAGAGGTCCTTTGGCAAACAGCTGAATTATTAGGCTCTCATGCAAATGCAGCCAGAAGGATCAACTTCCCCTTGCACCCGTGAAGTTAGATATGATCTCAGGGATTCTAATTAGCTGTTCATCTCCAGGCTCTGACACACACTGCTGCCTGACAATGTCAGGTATATCTAGGGTATCTCATACACCCCAGGACATCAGAATAAGATTTTCCTAGCCTTAAATTCTAAATTCTGGCTAAAAACTGTTGGAATCATGTGTTTGAGTGAACTCTGACAGTGCAACTGTACATCTTGTACAATCTGTGTGAACATGTCTGTAAGTGCTTTACTCTACCTACCTATTCTACCTACCTAACACAAAGATGCAGAGGCAGCCTAAACTGCACTCTTCGCTTTTGACAACTTGTCTCTTCTACTGCAAAAGAAGAATATAATGTGATGCTTCTGGGCAGTAGGCTAGAGAGCTGAAAATGTAGCAGCATTAATATCAAAGGGATATAAGAATAATTTAAAACAGTAACTGTGCAATAAGAATTAATAAAATGAAATAAAGAAATAGAAACATGAAGTGAAAAAAGCACCCTGAGCATTAGAACTATTGGACTGCTGACTAATTTCCCATGGGAAGTAATAGGTGGTTTTTTGCCACAAAGTCCAGTCAAATGCAAATGTTCTATATCAAATGTTCTGAGATTAAAGAAAATATACTACTTTCCCACAAATGCACCGACTTTCTGTTTCAGTGTTTTGAGTAATAACTCAGCTCACTTAACTTATTTATAGTGACATAAATCTGTAGGAAATGTATTGAGTTAATAAACTTCTGTACCCTATTTTGCAATGTGCTGAGACCCTCCTCCCCAGCTCTAAGTTTGTAGACATAGATTGGAAAAATACAGAAGGTTTTCTGTTCTTCACTGCACTTAGCATTACAGTTCAAAGGTGATTCGGTGCACAATTGTGTAATACTAATATTGATTTCTTGGCTCAGTGAAAGCAAAAATTACATGGAAATACTACAAATGAAACCCAGGTCAAGATGATTTCTCTATTTGAGACCCAAGTTAATTAGCAGAGACCATGTTTTCTACAGGTTTCTGGAAATAAGAAAAAGGTTGCTAGGTAAATGAGTTCAAAAGTAGAACAGAATTAGTACATTCAGGGCTTTCTAAACACAAGGAGTTTGAGAAAGTTCCAGAATTTTCCAATGAAAACTGTAGAACCTTCCACTAAATATCAACTTCTTTCAGATTAATGCTTCCAAGGAAAATATTGATCAGCAACCATTCCTGTTGGGGTTAAATATTTATCAACATTTTGGGGTTGCTTGTGGCTCTCATGAGAGTAAAATCTCAGTTGAAAAGTATATTTTCTGTGCATCAATGGGTTATTTGAATTCAAACATTTTTTCATTAAATGAATATTTCAGTGCTCAGGAAAACAGAGGAATTGTTAATTCTTCTCCATTTTTTATTTATAAATGAAGTGTTGTGTGTGGCAGCCAAAACCTGGGTGTAGAAGTACAGAAGCCTCTGTTGGACTTCTTGAGACTGTAGTCATCAGAAATCCTCATTGAATTATATTAAGTTCTAATTAGTGCTGACAGAGCCCACTGTTATATAAGGTCCATTTTGACACTTACCTAGATCTACTGTTTGTGAAGAATGGCAAAATTAGCTTTAAAAATCTGTGGATTCTGGAGTCAAAGTAAAAATGGTAAGGCTTACAAAAGGAAAGGTTTGGTTTGGAACGAAATGGTTTCAAATCTGAGTGCATTCACTCAGTTGACAGTCAAATAATGACCCAAGACAGCTTGTGGTAAGCTAGAAGACATATGAGAGTTTTCAGCCACTTACTTAAATTACATATTTTGTATCTGAAATTGCAATTACAACAAGTATTTATGGGAAAGAATAGGCTAAATTCTTCTCATGTACACAGTCACAATTAAACTGATTTAAATCTGAATAAAAAAATTAAAGGTACCGAGGTTTTGAGCACAGTGGCTGTGCTATAAACACAGCATTTTGCAATACAGTTACTGAAGATACAAAAAATATAACCCATCTTTCCAGACCATTTATGTGTTTCAGTTTTAAGCAAGCTCTTGAAAGTCAGAACACTGCCATAAGATTTAGCTTCCCTACACAATGTATACATTTGACATAATTTCGTTGTCATTTCATTCAAGTGTGCACAATTGCATGCAACAGTATTCCATATACATATTGACAAAAGAAGTCGGGATGTAAAATCAACAGGACATGCAAATCATTTGAAAGTCCCTTAACTTTGCTTATTTTACTCTCTATTTTATATTGAAAAGCAGTGAGGGACTGGCTGGCACCATCTCAGAGAACATTGTGGTTTGTTTCCTCATTATGGAAATTTGTGGTTAACTTTGCATTTTGTTTTTTCTTTTCAACATTGTTTCATTGTTCTCTCCCCTTATGCTTAGAAGTATCTTGTTCAAAAAAGAAAAGATACTATTTCCCTGTAGAAATAAACCCAGGCCCACTCATGAAGAGAACTATTCATAATATAGGGTTAGAATTAATCTAAAAAATGCCCATCTGTGTTACAGAAAAGACCTCTGATTCATGAAACTGTACTGAATGCCAGTTCAGCTTTCTGAAAGAGCTAATGTTTTACTGCTACAAAGTTTAGACAAACATTTACTCCAAGTATTAATCCAGTTCCTTAGAGGGGGGGTCATACCATGGCAGCTAATTTAGATACTTACTCTTCTGTTTATCATTTCCAAAGGAGGCCAGTCTAGTCAATGGGCAGAAACAGAGCCCTAAGGGGCTAAAGTCACATAACTATAGGGCCCTCTATCTTTCTTTTCGCCTTGTTTGAGTAGTTAAATGTTAGGGGTGCTAGATAACTAAAGAGAAGAATCACACTGTTTTACTACAATAATATTATTCATTCAAGCTCCTCTGCCTCTTGTCCAAATAAGTGTTTCTTTCATTCCTCTTTTGCCATCATATCAGAAGGAAACTCAGAAAGATTCATGGAGGGCAAGTGCTATGTCATAAAGTGAAAGGAAACAGATGGTCACCCATGACCTGAACAGTAACATTGCAAATAAGCAGTCAGGGCTGAACATCTGCACTCTGGTTTCTATAAGCAATAGGACAGACAGGGTTCTTTGCTCAGCTTCAGCTAACAGTTTTTTCATAGACATTACTTTATATTTTATTAATTTGTAGACTAAGATATTTATTTATAGACTAAAAAGTCAATTTCAGCTTTAATTTTACAATTGTGTAACCCAACAAATACTTGAATGTAGTTTTATGCAATACACAGTAAAAGGCAGAATTTGAGCCTTCTGTGTGGGTGTGGGTACAGTAATTTTTGAGTCTGTTCATAAATACACATGAAGATCCTCAGGTAAGCTATGGACCAAACCAGAATTTCAGTTAAAAACTAAAAGCTCACAATACAAACCAAAGTGTCTTGTGGTCGGTGGTGTATCCCGAAGACATTCTCAGTAGCATTGTTCTTCCATTAAGATAAGAGGTCTACCAATATCATCAGAATCTTCATTATACACCATTCTACTACTAATTCAGAATTTCTCTGAGTCCTTTGCTTTACATCTTGAGCAAGGAGTACAGTCTTCCTCAAAATGTTAACTTCTGCTGACAGACTTAAAAATTAACTTACTTGAAAGTAGAAAATAGCCTTAAACAGCAAAAATAATAACAGTGATTAATCTCTTCATAATGCCTCTTTTCAAAGAGCAAGCAGTTTAGTTCTTTCATTTGGGATTTTGTTGGGTGCGTTTGGGGTGTTTTTGGTAAAAAAAAAAAGGAAAAAAATTATACTAAGAATGACGATAAGTAACTAACTTGCAACAGAACCTGTCAAAATATTAATCATTAATTGTTTGCAATTCATTTGTCTCATTTTCAATGTATTCCTTTGTACTCCATAATGTAACTGTACTCTAGTTATCAATGGTTCATTGTCAAAAGAGAAGAACATACTGTGTGAGTATCCATGGGAGACTGCTCCAGATCTGGTATCCATTGACCTGGACGAGGGAATAAAGAGGGTACTTATTTAATGTGCAGATAATTACATTTTCAGATAACAAGATAGGGAGGACAGCCAGGAATTAAAACTCACCTTGAGAAACCGGAGGTGGAGGTCTGACCTGAAAACCGGTCAATAATAACAGTGTCAGAAAGAATCAACCTCACAGAGTGTCCCTGATGCTAGAACAACACCTAATCAGAAGCTCTATGGAAAAATAATACAGATTTTAAGGCTACCATAAGAATACTAAAAGGCCTGGCACCATGAGATTATGTACAATGCAGCTGTCATGTCCTTCATGTAAACTCCAAACAAATATTTTACATCCACTTAGTCTTTCTGTATGTTGGCTGTTCATCTATGATTAAAGTAAATAAAAAAATAAGCACCGGGGCCTTGACTGTGGGTAACACATTCAGCAAGTGTCAACAGCATCATCCTGCTGCAAAATATTATAAGCACCATACTGGTAAATCTTACCAAATCTTACCTAGTTTCCCTGCACTTGAAGGAAAGTGTGGACCAAGCAGAAATTGAAAAACCATAATAATCATCAGCTGTCAAGAAATAATACCTTGGAGGAAAGAATGAATGCATTTAGTAGTTTACACCAAAGAGAAAGTAAAAAGTGAGAGTATGATAACATGATCCCAAAAATATCAAAGATCAGAGTAATCTGTTTTCTCAGCTTATGGTGGATTGCATTCAAAGGGTAGAAAAGAAGATTTGTGTTAGGCAAAAAAGACAAAAAGCCTGTACAATAGTAAAACAAAATGAGGCATTGCAAGAGGTGGGCTGAGGAACATGTGGAATCTTCATAAGTGGAGGTCTTTAATACTGTATAAACAAGGAAACATAAGGAACAATGTAAGTAAAATTGATTACGTTTGAGTTATTGATGAGGGAATCTGACAAAGTACCGTAAAGCACCACAGTTTAGTGAAGCAATCTTTGAGTCCCACCATTCTACCTAGGAAACATATTCTAATAACAGATTGAGGCAGTATCTAAAATGAAATTGTTTAATATATATATTCTTGATCCACTAAAAGAATTCAGACCTTTTCAGTATTGTTTGTGACTTTGTTGAATTTCAGCTTGACAGTAACTGTAGAGCTAAAACAGACATGTAAACAGCAGAGTAGTCATGTAAATCTTCCATTTACCCTGACATGTAGTGATATTCACAAAAACTAAATAAACCAGGTGGGTAGTTCTCATTTGCAGCTGTAACTCTGATATTACAGTGAGTGAGCACACACAGTGGTTTAAGTACTGATTGTCCAGTTTTTTAAGTGAGGCACAAGTCATTAAAACTAAGTTTTCTAAACCTGGTTGTATTGAGCTGCAGACAAACCCATTCCCCTCCCCTCTCTGCACCTACCACTACAATCAAATGAGAATGTCTCTAACTAAGCAAAACTGTATTTTAAAATACCAAGGCAAGGATTAAGTATGAAAACACTTTAACCATAACGACAGCACAGCAACAACAGATCATGGAGAATTAAACTGAAATTATATCAGCTGCAGTGTGATTTCATTATGGCACGCTATCAGAAAATATAGAGTTTTGCTTGAAGTGGCTAATAATGATGGACAGCACCTTCAATAACCTCACTGGGAAATTTGGAAACTCTGCCCCAGGAAGTAACAAATCCCACATAACAGCATTTCTGAAGTAATGGTTCAGGGAGATCTCAGGATTCTGATGTGAACCACCAATCTCCAGTCACCTGGAACTTGTACTCGTCACCATGACAAATGCTACAAGTTCCTGAACCATAATCCTTCCAGTTTGCTCTCAGTATATTCTTGATAGGAATAAAAATGTATTTTAGTTTGACCTAGATAATTCTATACTACATCAGAACAAAGCTACTACACTTGAATAAAAATAATTTTTTTTAAATGAAGTAAATAAATGGATAGGGACAGCTAAAGGTCTTGTATATTTCTGTGACAAAGGCCAACATAATATGTCACACAGAGAAATGTGCTAAATTTTACATGCTCTGCTCCATCATATTAATGAGTTTGGAATTTGTCTTTTTTAATGTACAAACATCAGAAAAAATAAAACATGTGAAAATTCACAAATGCAATTTATCTTACAAACAAACCGCAATCACACCAAAGACTGAACAAGGTTAGCCTCGGAAGGAAGAAGAAATGGATGACAGCAGGGGAGGATTCATCTGATCAAATGTAGACTCCTACAGTGCAAATCTGATCTAGCCAGCTGGATTACCCTTCTTGCTAGTGGAGAAAAACAAGTACACATAGGGTGTCATTCCTCACATCTTATTTAGGATAGGTCAGATTAATTATGCCCCACAGTGCCTTTGTCTTTCTTAAGACTGTAAATTTAGCCTAGGAAAAGTAATTCAAATATAGACAGCTAGATTGCAGACTTGTAAAATGATGTGAGATGAATTCCACTCTTAACAACCACTGGAAGATATGCAGAAAAAGAAAGATAAAACAAAAAACCTAGTTAAGCAAGAAACCCATCTTTTTTCTTGTAAAGTTTTCCGATGAAATATTTACCTCAGGAACATAAACCTGCAAAAAGCAAAATATTTTTCCTGATAATACTTTTAAAAACAAAATTTGCAAAAAAACCTATTTCAATTTAGTTTTTATTCCTCTTCAGTTTTAAGCATTTATTAAGTTGTCTTTTCCTCTCTTTCTCCAAGTGGTTCCAATGGAGATAAAAACCTGAAGATTTGGTACTAATGAGAGGCTAAAAGTACAGCTATAGACTCAACTCCATCATGGTGTGTGTCTTTGTTGACTTCAGTAGAATTCCGCAAAATGAATTTGACCTTGGATGTTTTCAATCAGTGTGTTCCAAATGAGAAAAAATTGTTGTTAGTAAAGACCAAAGAGGGAAATAAATCAAAGACACAAAGGGCAGCCAGTCGTCCAATTCTCTCTGATGCTCAGTGGGAATTGGGTGCTTAACAGCCCTTAGTATCCTTGAAAATCTCCTCTTGGGATTTGAAAACGAAAAGAGAAATGGGTGACCTTTTTTACCTTCCAAAAATTGCTCCGTGAGAAGTTAGGTCTTTCTGTTATTTTGGGGTGGAGAAAAGAAAGAGAGGCAGAAAGACTGGATAATTTTTTTATAAATAAAATTTTACCACAGTAGGTCACTCCAGTAAGAAAGTCGGGGGAAGGGATGTCATTTGTTTGCTTCAGTTTTCAAAATGTGTGTTTGAATCAGTCTGCTTTCCTTTCTGAAAAGGCAAGGCAATAAAAAAACCCCATGTCTAGATCAAAATAGTCCCTGTATTGAAGGGAACATGTAGGGTTCCTGCAAGAATGACAGTCATAGCTCTTAAAAAATACAAGCTTGGGAAGCACATAGTTTTGCAAGATTATATAGGTATTAATTAACTCGAAGAGCCAATCAGTCTGGAGAGCTGTCTCTCTCCCTACTCATACATACATTAGATTCCCCATCTCCTTTCATCAGCCAAATTGAAATTAAAACAACAAATTGTCATTTTCCTTTGCACGTGGTGTGGGAGGTAGGAGAGAAGTCATTAATATATATGGACAAAGTTTAAGATTAAAACATGAATTTCATTCCAGTTGTGACGATAAGTCAGGGTTGAAATGAATTCAGGTCTCTGGACCACTTTGCCTTAACCCAACCATCCATACGGCAAATTACCTGGAATGATTAGATTGCAGAATTGTACCCATGGGCCCCTTAGCCATTAAGCAGGAGGTGCTAGAAACTCTGTCACTGCTTCAACAGAAATGAAAAGGGCAGCTAACATTATACAGGATGTTTCTGTTCTGCAGCAAGTGCCAGGAAGGCAGCAGCTTCTAATCCCTGCTAGGGAGTTTCCCTGTCCTTCCTCTTTTCTACATGCATTTGATTGAAAGCTTTTTACTCATTCCTTGCACAAAAAGGAAGGTAAACACAGCTGTAGGATTTTAATGGCCTGAAGATAAGTGCACATATTTTTGTTGTTTTGGTATTGCATGCTGTTGACTGAATTTCAAAGAAAGCAGTAACAACAGAACAGTGAGGGAATGTACTGACTCAGGAGATGCATTAATATTCAGACCATTCTACCAAATATGCTTGGGAATATTGTCAAGTATAATAAATTCACCACAAACTCCTGAACTGCTATACATTGCAGGCTACTACAGGCAGCTGGTGAAATCTAAGGTAACTGACCAAAAGCATGCTTTATAAATGATTCAGGCCTCAAGCTTCCTTTGACTAAGTGAGAATATGCAGCCAGGTATAAAATGAATAGAGGGGCAATGGCCTTTATAAAAACACTATAAATGAACACAGGCATGACATGGTTACAGCACGTGACTGTACTCAGAGCATGCTGTACATATCTGATGTCATTACTTGTATTAAATTCATTGTGTGAATGCTGACAAAGAAGAAAAGGAATTATTTAAGGTCTGTAAGTCTATTCTGTTTTAAAGATCATTTAACTCCATGCAGTCAGGTTACAGCTTGCAATGAACATTTCTATTTCTGGGTGGTAGAAAGCTAAACTTGACACCATACAGACATTTGGAGATCGTCTGAGAGCATCTCTATCCCCTAAAAAAAAAAAAAATTGAAATAAAAAAAAAGAGCAATAGAAGGCTGAAGCAGAATGGAGCCATAATTCTCTACACATATGTGCATATACCTAGTGTACATGAATTGTCTCTCAGTTCAAGAGTTTGCTATACATACCTACTCTTCTCTTACAGATGTGAAACAAAGGATCTTCACTACAGACACTATGCATCTAGAATGATTCTGAATTATTACTACTTTATCCAGGCTCTTTGCAGCTCCATATCCAAGAAATATGCATTTGCTGAAATTTTCTTCAATTACATGTGCAAAAATCTTTTTCACATTATATTCTCCTTGTCATATTGGAATTACATTTCAAAAATGCTGCTTGACTCCCAAAGATAATGGGTCCTTAAAGATGCAGGAAAACACCTATACTTTCCTGGGAAGCATCCAGGTCCATGAGAGGTCCTGCAATTGGAGCAAAACGAGGTGAAAGCCTAACAGAGGTTTAATTTTACTGCCTTGATGTGATTGTCCTTAATTCTCCAGTTCAACCTCCTCGTCAGAAGGAGCAAAAAAAAAAATGTACAAAAAGAACAGACAATGGGTGGTTCATTTCACAAGACAAGTCAATAAAAACCTAGATGGGTGACTCTTATTGAATTACACAGCTCATCAGTGAATTAAAATATAGAAAACATTTACACTCTCTTATTTGAGAGAAACTGTTCTTTTTGGTCACTACAACTTCATATGTTTTACCATAAAGAGATGACCCATCCTGAAAAAACTGAACTTAAGGTGGTTGCTCACTCAGGGATTACCTACACTTTCACTGACAATATTACTTGCCTATACACAGTGACTTCCATATATTGGTCTCGTAAAACAATATACAAACCAAGCAGAGCACAGAGCATACCACAGAGCAAAGCCATGAATGACAGAGTAAAACTCTATCTCAGTTGCAGCCCAACTGCAGTGCTCATTGCCTGTAACATGTGTTTAATCTGCACACAGGATTATTGTAAATTTGTATATTAATGGAGAAGCACTCATATGAATGACTGATCAGCCATATTTATGCATAGACAATAAAAAAATCATTTAGGTAGGAAAGGCGCTCAAGATCATTGAGTCCAACCATTAACCCAGCACTGCCAAGGCCACCACTAAACTATGTCCTAAGTGCCATATCTCTGTGCCTTTTAAACACCTCCAGGGATGGTGACTCAGATGGACATCCTGTTCCAATGCCTGTCCATTCTTCCATGGAAGAAATTTCTCCTAATATCCGATCTATATCTCCCCTGCCGCAATTTTTGGCCATTTTCTCACTTACTACTTGCGAGACAAGACTGGCCCTGACCTTGCTACAACCTTTTTTCAAGTAATTGTAGAGAGTGAGAAGACCTTCTCTGAGGATAAACACCTCCAGCTCCCTCAGCCTCTCTTCACATCATTTACTCTCTGGACCCTTCCCCAGCTCCATTGCCCTTCTCTGGACTAGTTCCAGCACCTCAATGTCTTTCTTTAGAAAACTGAAGACAGGATTTGAGGTATGGTCTCACCAGTGCTGAGTACAGGGGGAAGATCACTGCCCTTATCCTTCTGGCCACTGCATTGCTGATCCAAGCCAGGATGCCATTTGACCTTCATGGCTACCTGGGCACACACTGGCTTATGTTCAGCCAGCTACTGGCCAGTATCCCTATGTCCTTTTCCATTGGATAGCTTATTATAATCCTTAAATTCAGTGCCTGCATCTCTGCTTGAATCAGATGTCTCTGCGTTCATGCATTCTGTACAAACAATTGCACAAAGAAAAAGGTATGAAAAAAGGAGGTTTTAAAATAGGCTGAGATAAAGCATTTTAAACATAAATACAGCATTTCAGGACTTCATCATTCTAGTGTATTTAATTACAGGAACACTATAAGCAGTATCTAATTAGCTGAGCACTTGGGGCCTCAAATTTCTCGTGATGTTTTCAGGAAAATATTTCATCAGAAAATATATATTATCGCCTGCATGGGCTGTAAACCAAAAGAAAAAAAATCAAGCACAGAAATACAAGTACTTTCAAAATAAAAATCCTTGTATGCAATATTTTCAAACAATTTGGAATGTGAAAATAAATCCTTATGCTATGAAACTGAAAATCTTCATGAAAACCTTAAATGCTGTCTTATGGCTGCTTCAGCACAGCACAGAGTCAATACCCAGAAAAAACTAGATGAATCAGCCCCTGATTCTTAGACTATTTTTGCAGCCCTGGCTCAGTTCTTTAGAATGAGACAGCTGCATTTACAAGGAACCCTCTCTTTGTCTGGCATACTTTCTTTCCTCCAAATCTGGAATGCTTTGAAACACAAAATCCACGATCAGATTAATTACACAAAATCAATCAGGTACATTGGTTTTCCAGTGGTGTCATTGTGACATGACAGCAGGAATTCCCAAATTCCACAGACATGAATAATCCAACAGCCTCTATTCCTAGTGTTATTCTTGATATGGATTTCACCATTAAACTCAGACAAGTGACTGTAATATAAATAGGAAAGCTTGACTAGAAACACATCAGGCCCTTGGAGAGAAATTGAATTTTGACCCAAATTTTATGTCTGGTACCAATCTACACTGGGCTGAGTCAAATCATGACCTGACATTTGGGCAAATTCCCAGCTGGCATTTACAGTGACAGTTCTGGCCCACCCTTAATGCTTTCTCTAGCTTTGGAGATACAAGACAGGGCTTGGGGGTTCTAGTTTTCAATAATATTCTATATTTCAAGCCCAGACAAACAAAACTAATTTTAGTTTTAACTATGCAAAAAAAGTCTTTCTCTTCCAAGCCTATTCTAACATAAAGAAACATTGGGGATAATATCTTACAAAATTAGATATTATTTAACTGAAATTCCTTACAGTCTTCTGTAAAGACGTAGCTAGCAATATTATCTTTGCTAATGAGATGGCTTCCTGAGAGTTTGGCACACAAAGAATTAGAAACACCAATTGCATTTATATCAGTGCATGAATGACAAGTAATGACAGTTAGAGAATCTTCAATAATAATCATGAAAACTTCCTCTGGAAAACACTCCTGTAACTTTAATTGATTTACAGTATTTTGTTAAAAGATATGTAAATTCTTAGGAACAAACTGAATATGTCTTATTACTCTGAGTTTTAAAAGACCTACAGTTTGCTCCGAAGAGATCTGACGAATCTATGAAAGTTTATAAGCAGAATTTTTAATACAGTTTATATTTGTAAAGATTAAGGTGTACAGTAACTACTCTATTTACCAAGTCTTATAGTAGAGGGGCAAACATAATAATAGCAATTAAAATGGAAAACAGCAGGAACACTGAGCACAGCAGTCTGGTTACAATGGAATTCCTGCTGGTAGGACAACAGGAACAGATCAAACAAGAAGCAGTACTGAAGAGAAAAGAAGCCAGCAAAAATAATGAACTTTTAAATTATAAACAGAAATGGACAACCTTCTCTTTAAACAATGTAAAAAAGGTGAATATAAAATTCAGTTACATGAAATAGGCAGAAAGCCACTATGAATAGAAACACTGCAGACAAGTTATTATAGAATGAGGGCTGTTTGCTGCATGGTTGTCAGTGAAAATGTATTGCTCTTATATTCCTTTCAAAATTAAAATGCTGCATCTGGGGACAGCTGTTGACTGATAAGGAAGGACTGCCTGGATTTCAGTGACATTATTTCTCTGCAACAGCATGTAGAAATTAATTTAGTTAAAGGGAAGACATGAAAATAAAGCCAAAATAGAATGGATTTAAAGATGTTCCTTTTCCAAAACCCAGAGTTTATTATTATTATAGTCGTTGTTGTTATTATTATGATTATTACTATTATTATTATTTCGTTTTTATTTCCCTTCAGTTTCTGGTGCTGAAATATGTTTCTTTAAGATGATTCCCTCCTGTCTGCAAATCCAAATAACTGAGATGTAATGACAGTTGTGAGCATTAGGAAGAGTATTCTATACATGCTTTGATTGAACATTTTTCCATTCTGTATCCTATTTTTAAAGGCTTTATATTAGTTGACTGAATATCAACCAATACAAGATTTGCCTGGAAATGGACCAATAGCCACACCTTTGCTGTCATCTGTGCACAATGCTTAGGGATTTAATGGAATAGAATACCTGCTTTATATAAAAATACTCATTTTAAAACAAAATGAGATCAGGTTTTTGGTGGTTTTTTTTTTTTGTTGTTGTTGTTTGGTTGGTGTTTTTTTTGTTTTTTTTTGCCACCGACAATCAGAAAGGAAACCATAAACAAGCAACTTGCAAATGCTATATTGGATGATGGTTCTCATACATTTATTTTTAAGGGTATTTTTCCTGGAAAAAAAAAATTCTTTTGTCTTTATCTCACTGAAATTCAGTATCTCTTGCTTGGAAATAATCTCATTTAATATTTTCTAGCATTCTATGAGGATATAGGTTCATTGCCCACATTCCCAGTGGAAATCTTAATTATATGTTGCCATGAAAAGTTGAGTTATTAAGACACAGTTCTACAATTTTCCAATTTTACGTATACTACAAAAGGTGGTCCTTGTAGTACAAAAGACAATTCTTCTAGATGTATCAAATGCCTGAAAAAATATCCACAGATCAACAATTTAATATTTAACAGAGGAGAGAGAACACTTTTCTTGTGCTCAGGAATAGAGCTGAAAAACATCGGTGCTGTGATCCCTACATCTCCCGATTCTGATGAAATTTTATTGCTATGACAGTGTCCTACTCAAACACCAGTGTCTAGACTCATATGACACAGCATTAATAATTTACCCTTTTATTTATAAAGCTCATCCCCTTTTACAAGTTAAGATGGTCTAAGATAACTACACAAGATATTCAGCGTATTTTAAATGAGGTCATAATAACTTTTGATAACATGACAACGAAGGCCTTTACAAAGCTTTCAAATAGCAAAGAAATTTAAAAAGCATTAAGTTTGCAAAAGGAAACATTCACTACAAAGGTACCAGACAACCTCATGCCCTTTCTGCATGTGAGCACTGTCCTTCCCAGTACATAACTACCTATTTTTCTGATTAAAACAAAAGCCTTGTGCTTTCTCACTCAGTGCCAGGGTGTACTGTGCTCAGGGAGCACAAGTTGTTCGATGCTCCATTTGACCCACACAGTTTATTTACTGCACGCAGGCAAAGCCCTTCTCCAGGCACTTCAGCACAATTCAGTGTTCTTGGCCTTGTTCCGTGTGTAGCAGGCAGTGGGACAGCCTGGTCACGAGCCTGCTCGAGTCAGGGAGGATCTTTCTATACATTTCACTGCTCTTGTGTTTGACCTGAAGGAGGTGGATGTCCTAGGGAACTGTAGAACAGTTAGGCAGGGCTGGTGGCATGACACATAGGCACAGCTGAGGATGAAATAATTCCCTGATGAAATTTATCGTTCTCATCATATAGATTACTAGAGGAAAACAGACTCTTCCCTGCCCAACAGAAAAGACAAAGAATAAACAAAAAGCAGTTTATTGGTTATTTGCTTTTAAAAGCAAAATGTACTGATCTGAGCAAAATACATCTTTGTGAAATAACTCCAAGTCTATATGCACCATCATGTGTGGCATGTAAAGGATTTTTCTCAAAACTTTTTCTTTTTATGCATCCACCTTCGTACACACATACTGAGTTTGAACACAGAAAACCTGGTTCAGAAAAAAATAGTTTACATGTGCATTATGATGCAGAGAAACTGAAAAATAATTTTTGTGAAGCTACTGAAAAACAAATCCCTGAGGCACTCTCAATCCAAATCTCAGCTTTCCTGTCTACTACAAAAACATAAGATTGCTTCCCTCTTTTGAAAATTAAGGTCTTTTTAATAAAATGTCCTTCCTATTCTCCCCTCCTACTAACTCTTTGTCTCCTTGGGGATAGAAACATACCAGATTTCTTGCTACACTTCTCAGAATAAAACCCTCTCCCTGGCAGCAACCAAGCAGAAATCTTTAAAGTAAGTGACTCATAAAAAAGGGAGAAAAAAGAGTCTATGAAACTCTGTGAGATCCATTTGGACTGTTTAAGATAGTTCAGAGCTGCCCATCAAGAAGAACAATCCTTTGTTTTTCTCTTTCAGGTGTCTGTATTTCTTCCTTTCTCTTGGAATTTGTATAGATGCGTGGTACAAGATCAAAACTAATGCAGATGAAAATAAAAATTTTTAAAAATCGGTTTTCTTTTGTTTTAATGTCCTGGTCTCACAAACACTACTCACATGTTCTTAGAGATTTTTTTTAGTATTAAAATTTTAATCACACTAAAGAATCTTTTCAAAAGGATAGTTGGTCCCTCACAATGCCAGTGAGGAGTAGCTGGCCTGGCTTTTTTCTCAAGATCAGGACCTTAACAACATTCATCCCCAAAAACTTCCATCATTGTTGCCAGGAGTTTCTGTAAGCCAGGAAAGAAGAAAAACTTGAATAACTGTGTCAGCATTTTCTGTGCAAACAGTGAAATTCACAATTAAACAAAACAAGAGAAATCTTATTAAAATTCATACTAACTGTGGTACTTTAAAAAAATTCAAAAGAGAAGCTAAATGTTATTTAATAATCAGTGAGGGGTTTTGGGCTTTGCACTGTGTTTTTCCAGGGAAGAGTCAAAGTCAAGTTTTTGCAAAAGTCAATCTGTTACAAAACATGAGGCAGCTAACAGAGCACCATTGTTGCTTGTTAAATATCCTGCATACTCATTGTTTCATAAACTTTACAATTAACAATAGACCAAAATACAGGTTGCTGAACCAATGTAAATATTAGCTGTCTAACTAGTATATTCACCAAGCTTTCTTCAAACAGTGTCCTTGAGGAAAACTGGAAAACCAGATGGGTTTGCTGCTGCTTTCTTAGGCTGGCACTGCACTTCTGTTTTCAAAGGTAATGTTTCACAGCCTTTCTCTAAACTAAAAAGCATCTGACTCAGAAAAATGTCCTTTTCTGTACAGAGAAAGAATCAGCAGGATTGCTTTCCAGCACACATCTGTGCCTCTCCTGAAAACTCAGGGAACGACTCGTGACTGCAGGAACGAGTGATTTTTTAACCAACTGTGCCACCATGAGGCCAGAGTACCCAAACGCACTAAAATCACACAAGTATCTTTGCTATCAAATGTTTTTAAAATTAAGAGCCTTCATAAGCATATATATATATATATATATATATATATATATGCTTTAGAAATTTAGAAATTTAAGAATTCATAAATTCAACCAGAGAAAACACTATTTTTGTTCCAAATTAACTATAAATTTCTGCCAAAGCATTGGAATTCACACTGACTTTTTTTCTCTGTCCTTTGTATTTACCAGTATGTACAAGAGTTTCAAAAATTACAGAGTGAGGCATAAGTACAGTGGTATAGAGGATTATATGAATTAGGTATAGCTTCATTATCATGAACTCCTTTCCAGTTCTTGCAAATTAAACTAAAGTACCTTCAGCATCTATTAAATGTATCAGTGTCATGTGGGGCCCAGAAAATACCTCTAACTATATAAGGAACCCAAGGGACTCAAACAGAAGTTCACAGTAAACATTTAATATATATTAGGATGAGCATTAGGATGAGCACAAAGCACAGCAGAGGTTGTGGCTCCTTGGATCAGGCAACTGGAGTGAAACTATAGGTCTCAGCTTTCATATCACATGCATCAGTTAATGCATTCTCCCAAAAATAGGAACTAGAGTCCTCAGACTCCTTCCTCCATGAAGGGATATAGATCCACCATTCAGGAGCACTCCCACCATCTAGGGACACATAGTGAGGGTGGAGTATGGACCGTGCAGGAAGGAGTGAAAGGGAAATGGCAGACAGGAAAGAGGGAGAAAGATTGTTTTCACATTGTAATTGGGGCCTGTTTACCAAAAATTTTAGGAAGTGAGGAGCAGAGAGCAGAACTCAGGTCTTCCCCTCCCAGCTAGATGCTCCCATCACCATATTAGGGATCCATATGTTCAAGTTCAACAGAAGAAGCATTCTTTCACCCTCAGCTCAGTTCTCTGGTGTGCAGGGTAATCTCTTGGAGAACAAAGATTTAAGTCACTTCAACTCAAAGAAAGAAAAATTAAATAAAGGAAAACTTGTCAGTGGAACCTGCACCTCTGGGATGAAGGTGAAGGTAAGTAGGAAAATGAGGAAGTTACTATGAAGACTCAGGGACTAGCAGTGTGGCTTGTTGGGTTATTTCCATTCACCCTGAATTGTTGAGGACACAATCTGCCACATCCTTAGAGCTGATCCAGACACTGCATCTGATGCTTTCCCCATGTCCTAATCCCCCAGAACACCTGCAAGAAATCAGGTGAAATGAGGCAGAACACAAATTCCATTCTCATTTTTAAAAGCACAGACAGTAAAAAGACAATATAAGGAGGACATTCCACACAGATCACAAGAAGGAACATGCAGTTCAAAACAAATACAAGGTTGCTCACTGTTATTGCCTATGTGAAAGTACCTACATTGGGGACAGTAATTTTTCAGGTTCCATCAATAATACGGACAAAAAGTCTCAATTCAAAACCCTGAACCCTGAAAAGGAAGTCACTTTTGAGACACCACAGGATTTCTGAAACACCTGCATGATGTCAAATATAACACGAATCTCCAGGGAACCTGTAGCTGAATCAAAAGGTCTACATGGGATCTACATTTCAACAACAGAATCATGCCCTAAATAGTTGGTTCTATTGGTATCAAGGACTCATGTAGACAATTACCAATAAAAAATTACATTTCAGCCTTCTAGTCCAGAACTAGTACCCATATGTAAGGTTTGAACTGAAATATAAGAAGATCTTGCAACTTGGCAGATCTAGACTGATGCCTTGTGGAGGCTGACCTAGAATAGAGGCTAGATGGATTAAAGAATAAAGTAGGTATTTATTAAAAGGCCTCAATGGATCCACCTAGGGCAGAACAAGAGCCCAGCCAGGGCTACGCCCAAGATGAATCTAAAATGGTCACGAAATGATGACCGGCCACAGCGTCTCACACTTTTGTAAGTTCTGGTCTATTTGCATATGGGAGTTAATTGTCCAAATATAGCTTTAGTTTATTAAATCCCATCCTTCTTGTTTTTCTCTCTTCATTCCACCATTGTTTATGCTCTTGGGCCTGAAATTTGGATTGGCTGTCCTTGGTCCCAAGCTAGAAAAGGAATTGTTTTTTCTCCCTGCTCTGTGAAGAAAGCTTACTAGCCCCTAATATGAAGCCCAGACCCACACACTAAAGCAGTATAGAATCTGAAAAATATAAAAGCTAAAACCTAAGGCATCAAGACCATCTAGAGAGCCAGACAGAGGTATTTATCCCTTTGAGATGTCTCCAGATGCCTCACTTGGATCTATGGTGCCTCTCCAGAAGACCTGGAACTTCCCACATGTTCTGTATTATCACTGCCAATCCATGCAGATGCCACAAATTCCCACTGTGCCTCAGAAAGCAGTGAATACCTTTGTACAGGTAACCAAATAAAGATTCTAATAAACTTGATTCAATCCAGTTGTGATAAATGTCTGCCCATGGAAGCAGCAGCAGTCAATTTTCCAGAACAGAGACTGGACTCAAATGTAGTCTTCACACAGGGTATAGATATAGCTGAAATATCTCCCTCCCTGAGTGAGGGCTCTAGCCCTTACCTGTGGTTTCCAGCCTGGAAGACCTATGAATCCTTCTTAAGTAAAATAAAAAATATGACTAGGAATAATGGGCATATATAGACCAAACTACATAACAAACTACTTACAAGAGATTGATTTTATGTTGTAGGACTCATATCTCTAATGCAAATTTTTATGTGTCCACTAACAAAAAGAAATTGAATGCCATTTCCTTAAGCTGTCATAAAGAGAGAAGACCTTCAGCTGCTTTTCCTTCCTGAATAAGAAAGCTGGAGGAGACTTAAGCCTAATGTGTGAATCCTAGCCTAACTGCTGCCTCAGGGAGACACTTGTGTGCTGCTTCTCTGCAAATTCCTGACTGACTGGGTTAGCTGATCCCTTGCTCAGGGGCAGCAGTTGTTATGAATCCCATCACATATGCCTAATGCCTATTCTGCATTGTAGAAGTGACTTTGGCATCTATGATAGAATGGTAAAAACTTTGAATGGTGATTCTCAATAGAAACCTTTTTTTTTGCCCGTCCTCATTTCCCAAGCTGCTACAGGACCAGCAAAAGAGAAAGATGCAAAACTACCTAATAACTTTTAATCTTCTAAATTTTTGTATTTCTTAGTAATAAAGTAACAAAGAAGAGAATTTTTAATATTAACATAATTGCAATGTATCCATTTAATTTAATAAGATAAAGTACACACTAATTTAAGAGGTTATACTGGGAAATACATAAGGTTTTTATAGGGGAGCGTAGCATTTTAAATTATGTTCAAAGAAGTTTTTCATTTTATTAATTTTATTTTTCATGCAATGTTTTGTAACTAAAATCCAGCATATTCACACACATGTACCCACACACAAGGTGTCTGTTTAGAAGCTCTGCTTTAAAGGGAAGAGTCAGTATCTTCAAATTTGTCAACTTCTGCTCACACAGATGGGCACCTGCCTTGCTCATTCTCTGCTGCCTCATGTTTTTGCAGCCCTTGCACCTGGGTTGGGGCAACTTCTGGTATCAACACAGGCTGTTGGATAAACAAATTAAGAGCTGCCCTGCAGAGAAGGACTCGGGGGTGCTGGTGGATGAGCTGGACATGACCCAGCTATGGGCACTCCCAGCCCAGAAAGCCAAACGTGTCCTGGGCTGCATCCAAAGCAGCGTGGGCAGCAGCGTCAGGGAGGGGATTCTGCTCCTCTGCTCTGCTCTGGTGAGACCTCACATGGAGCACTGCATCCAACCCTGGGGTCCCCAGCACAGGAAGGACATGGACCTTCTGGAGCAAGTCCAGATGAGGGACACCAAGATGACTAGAGGGACCCTTCCATGAGGAAAGGCTGAGACAAAGCCTGAAAGTCTAGAAAAGAGAAGGCTTCAGGGTGACCTAATTGCAGCCTTCCAGTAGAAAGGGAGCCCACAAGAAAGCTGGAGAGGGAGTTTTTACAAGGGCATGTAGTTACAGGAAGAGGGGGAATGGCTTTAAACTGACAGTAGGTTTAGAAATTAGGAAGAAATTCTTTAGTGTGAGGGTGGTGAGGCACTGGAACAGGTTGCTCAGAGAAGTTGTGGATGCCCCATTCTCATGAATATTCAAGGTCAGGTTGGATGGAGCTCTGAGCAACCTGATCTAGGGAAAGGTTCTTCTTTTTTACTACACAAATAAAGACTCAAAATGGGCTTTTCATTTATAAAAAGTAATGTCTCAAAAAAACAACTTGGATCCATTTAACTTCTAATTCTGAACCCCACACCATAACAAGATTAGCAAATACACAACAGCACTGTGAAAATCAATACCTAGATAGTCTAATGGAATAAAAGTAAACCTAAAACTTATCTTCAGAAATAGAGAAAACCAAAATTTTTTTTTTCAGAAAAAAATAGTTGTATGGCATTCATGTGTACCCATCCATGCCTTTGGAATTTATTCATAGCTTTTGCCACATACTATTTTTACCCCAGTTTATTTGAATATTTCCTCATTCTTCAGATTACCTCAAAAAAGTACCATTACTTAAGATTACTGTTTCATTTTAATACATCACATTACCAGAATTCCTGAATAATACACAGGTAGGCATAGTTTATTTTCCAGTAAGATGTTTTTTATAACATATTGATCTTGACAGCTTTCCTGACTTGAAGAAAATAAGATTGCCAGAATTTGGAAAAGAAGATTAGGAAAATCTATCATATGTATTACCAGTATGGTCTTCATTTGTCAGTGAAGGGTACTTCTTCTCATGCAGAAGACAGAAATGGATGCAGCATACTGATGCTAGCATTGTGATGTGTACAGAGGTACTCTCCTGCTCTGGCATGTTAGAAGCTTATTAACGTTTTATAGTCTTTCTTTCCAAGGACATATCATGAAATAGGCTGTAATTAATTCAGCACTAACATTCAGAAATGAAACAATTCAGAGTCAGGAAATGCAAGTGAAAAAAAAGACTGAAAAGCTTTTCTGTTTTCATTTTGATGCCAGTAGAAAGATATATTAGACCCTAGATTGTTCAGTTTATTTTTGCACTTAGTTTCATGGATTGTAATTGAAATTCTCATGAGAGAAAGGCAAATGCATTTGGCCCAGTGTGTTTTTGAACAGAGCATTGTGAGAAAATGATACAGATACTTAAATGCATCTCTGAGTTCTTTATAAAGATATAATTTTCCACATATATCAAATTTCATGCATTTTGATTGTCTCTAGACAATTTAGAGAAAGCCAGTTTGATTTAGAATGCTTTATTTTGACTTTGTGTTCCTTTTTAAGATTTGACTCGGTAGGAGAGAGGCTTTTTGGGAATCATTACTTCTAAGGTGATATCATCATAATTTTTACAGCCCATGTAGTCAAGTCTACACAGCCAGCATTTTACCATTACAGTATTATATTTTTTATAGTGATACATGGACAAATGCACGAACACTCAAAAAAATTAAGCAATAATTATCACCATGAAAAACTAGTTTTGTCATTGTGCTGAACTGTTCCATTAGGAGCACACAAATGAATTCATCTCAGCCAAGGGTACTTCAATCATTCTAAGATGCTAAAGATATAAAAACCCCTTTATTTTTTCCCTACAGTTCAAAATGCATAAATGTATTTTTTCTGTCTTGTTCAGAAACATCACATTTCTGTCCCAAAACTATCCTTAACATTACCCAGAATAGACAAAATTTAGCCCTGCCTTCAAACCAAGTAAGAAATCAAATATTTTATGATTTGCAAGGTGTAGAAATGAGAATTAACAAGACTTTTTTCAGCTTCCAGAAAGAATACAAAGGTTTACAGTCCAAGTCAATATACAGCTATTAGCTTTAATTATTGATGTAATTAATATTAATGTTACTTATTATGAAGTGGTGTTTGAGTAATTTTTAGATGTCTATAACCATTATGAATTCCACCTTTTGTCCTTCACACCTATTTATAACTAGACCCTTAGCATTCAAGCAGACTTATCTAAGAAGCAGAAAATATTATCTTCAAAAGTTAAAATTAGCTGTTGATTAATTCTCCTGAATACAATAGTATAAGGTGATCCTAAATCAATTTCCATCCATTTGGGAAGACTGCCCTTTGAATTTTCCAGCTTCTGTCTAATTTCACATGAATCTGGCATGGTCTTTCAGGGTCTGAATATCCAAGTATTGCCTTTGATTAACTAACTAGGAAGATACTGGAGGTAACTAACCACACATCAGTTACTTTATGTTTTCCGCCTGTGTATAAATCTCTTCCCTCTATAATTTTAATTTACTTTGAAGCAAGCTTCTAATCAGTTAAAAAAAGCTTCCTCAGACTGACTGTGGGTAGATAGCATGCAGTCAGACCACTGTGCAGGATTTGCTAACTCAAGAGTTGTGTTCAAGATATCACAGGGAAACACTCACCCTTTACCTCCCCATGGAAAATGCTTTTCCATCATCTCATGCAACATAATTTCATACAGCTTAAGCCTCTAGAAAAGTGCCAGGTGCTCTAGATTGACAGGACAGGACAGTCCAGTGGAAAAAAACCAATTGTTGGAAAAGGAGATAGAAAAAGGAACTACAATACAAAACTGTTTGTGCCCCAAAACCATTTGTGCCCAAGAAAAATAGTGATAGCAGATTCATTTGCCTGTTTGGGTTGTAGAGTTACAAGGAAAACTTCATTTACTGGGAAATGTTATTTCCACTTGTAACCTGACATTGGAATAGACAGAAAATAAATGCCTATTTCACGCATTATATAGCTGGCCAAAATGTTGCTCAGATGTTTGCACTAGAGAAAATTCTCGAATGGTAGGGCTCAAGCACTTTGACTATACATTCCTACTGTCGCCTCAGATGCACAATTTCTCCAAATAAAGAATATTTAGTAGCATACAGTCCTCATCCTAAACAAGTCCTGACAATACACAGCTTACGGATTTACCTCCCAACCTCACTCCCACACACACGGAAACAAAACACCTCATTCCAAAGGGCAAGAAAAAAGGCAATTAAAAGGGAAGTTGTCCACCAGGATGCACTATTTGTATCTCACCTCGTGAGGACACAATGTACCACTACCACAACTGCTGCTCTCCTGGCTTCTCAGCACCAGCTGTAAAGCCCAGACTCCCAATGTGCCCTGCCAGAATTTTCTGTTCTGTTTGCTATTAAGCCATGGATCATGGCTTAATGGTGGGTCACAGAAGGTCCAAAATGAAGGGATGAAGAAGCCATAGAGGAATACACTTTAAAAGTTTCTCTGTGGCTTTTTGTGCACTTGCTGTTCAGTGTTTCAAATTTCCCTGGATGAAGTGCTACAGTTCTGAGAATGAGGCTGTAACTCATTCTGTTACAGTTAGAAGATTATTTTCTTTTTAACAGCATAAGGCCTTTACTTTATACTTTGTAGGGAAAAAAATCTGATTGAAAAGATTATAAAATGTTAATGTTTTTCCCTTGCTCTAAATTTCCAGTGACAAACAGTATTTACATTTTTAGAAGACCAATTTCATAATGATATTCATCTATTAACCAGTCTCTTTTTGTTACAGTTCTTAATAATTTTATTCATCATTAGTTTTAAAATACCTTAATAAATTGTATAAAAGGAAACTAAACAGCACAGAAAAACTTAAAGTCCTGCCTGAGTGAGACACAGCAGCTTTTACAGAGAACCTGCCCATTCGGCACCGCATGCCCCTTCAGCAATCTTTGAAACAGAAGCTTAAGCTGTCAGACCCTGATTAATGTTGTAGTTAAATCCTCTGATCCTCGCCACTAATAAAAGTTTGTTTGGAGCAAATAAAGATACAAACGTACCACAAGTGGTACTACTCCAACTTTGCCACTTGAGGGCAGTCATTTCGTGTCCTGAAATAAAATGGTAACAGCCGCAATTTCCCATGTTGGCACTCGGGCTGTTCTGAGCCAAACTCTGCCGTTGATACACAGAAACTGAAAACAAACACAAATTACCTCTTCTGAATAGCTAATTTAATCTGAAATTCACTTTGGGAGAGAAAGCTAATAAGCTAATATGGCAAAATCCACAATCATGGGCTAAGAGCTCAAATGAGAATGAAAAAAGGAACAATTTAAAGGGCGCTAAGACAAATTCGATGGTTTCAGTCAACTGGGCCTTAAAAAGATTTCTCCTCAAGTATGTAATGCACTTAAAAGCAAATATAAGTGCCTTATATCACACTAACTCTGCAAGCAAATCCTGAAGGATTTGCCCTGAAGCAACCTCAGCATTGTTAGTAGTTGTAGCTGAGCAAAATGAATAGAAGATGGTTGACATTCCTAAAATAAAATGAGAGAAGTGAAAAACATGTGGGAGATATTGAAAGCAGGGCAGAATAAGGAGAGGCCAAATTATTGTAGATTAGCCATCTCAATTCAGAACTATAAAATACTGACAAACAATAAAGAAATTTGTAAGCTCTTGAAAAGCACAGAGGAAAGCAGGAAGTGCCACCTGGACTGCCTAGATAAAAACCTTGTCACACCAACTTAATAGTCATCCATGATAGAATATAGGGTCTTATGAAACAAGAAAGGAGAACTGTGTGTAACATGTATCTTGGCCTTTTTCACATCAACAATAGCTCAGCTAGCTTTAGTGAAAAAATGGGAAATCATTATTTACCTAAAGCCACAGTCTAGAAAAAACATGCCTGAAAATATGTGCATAAAGAAAAGTTATCAAATAATTTACAGTTCCAACAGTAGGGCATATTTTAGATTTCTCATTGATTCTGCCACTGCATTCAACGAACACTCCTGCTCTGCTCTCGTTTAAAAGTCCCCTCCAGCCACTGTCTCATGGAGTTAATTCAAACACGATTGTCCTGAATTACTCCACACTCTATGCTCCCAGCTTCTTTTTCAAAATGCCTTTCTGCATATTCTTAGACTCATTCATCCACACAAAATAATCCTCCTTTTAGCCTAGATGCTCTTGCTCTCTCTGCATTACAATCCCTACAAATCTTGCATATCTTGCCAGAGAGTTGAACACATGCCATTTGCTATGAACCCATGCTATGTAATTTAAATTCTGTATACTTTTACATTGAGATACAGATGTAAATTAAAAGTCTTCTTTCTGTTCTCTAATTTTTTTAAATTTTTGGTAGAAAGATACATTGTTTTGCAAGACAGCCAAAGTAATTTTTTACGCAAACTCAGGTTTTAGTGCTATTAATGGACTGCTCTATTTGGACAAACTTCTTCACACCATGAGTGTGAAACCCTTGTATGTGCTCTGTGACAAATGCAAACTACATGTGTCCCCAGTGAGGATAGTGCTTGCATTCCATCATTTTCTCTATACTGAAGCTACTGTAAAGGCCCTATTGGCACCTCCTATTGCCCACAAGAAGGCAGCAATAGGAGGTGAATGGATGACAGAGACTGCTTAATTTCAGTTCAGCGCTCTGAAATTTTGATTCTTACTGTAGCTTAAAAAGTGTGAATTCAGTTCCACTGATGGCAAAACTGCTATTTTGAAAGAAGAGTAGTAATAAATTTTACTAAAATATTAATATGGTGCTGAAAAGACAAATGCTTTTCTTACTACACAGAATCCAGGTTCTACAATATGAATCAGTCTATAGTGAAGATGTTCCGTTTTTTAGTTCTGAAATGACCTTCAGAAAATCTCTTGAAAGAACAAAAGAAAGCTTGTGACAGTGTGAGTGCCATAAGCATCTGAAAGACTGAGCAGATCTTGATTGAAGGCAGCATCACATTTGACACTGCAGATATCACCTCTTCAAAAGGACTCAGAGATCTTACGAAATGCAGTCAAGTTGATTTGACTCGTGTTTGGAACTTCCATTTCATACGAAGTAGGGATATTATTAAAATCTGCATTGTATTTGCAATGGTAGACTATCAAGGTTATCCATAACATTGGAAGGCAAGGAGGGAGGGAGGCAAGGAGGGAGCATGGGAGAAGAGACTCATTGTTTGGTTTTCATCTTGTTATCCCATGCCAAAATAATTTCATATGATCTAGCCATATGACTGAGGGCTACATGGTTTTAGCAGGAGACCAGAAGGCAAACCAACCCAGCAATGGGGTTTTTAAGGCAATTGCTGCCATACCCAGGAAAGAATTTACACTGCTGTTTTAAAGAATTATACTTTCTGAGCTGACCCAGTTATACTGCCTCAGTGCTCAGTGGCCCACAGTGGTTTTAAATACAGTTTGCAATCTTCCTTGAGATGGAGGAGGGTGACTGTAAAACATAGAAACAGACCTTCTGAAAGTTCTGAAAAGAGGTGGGGAAGCATTTTGAACACAGATAGTCAGCCTGACCATACAGTCTGCATTGTTTAAATACTCTGGAATTCAGCCACAGCAATGGTTCAATTAAATACTTTTGCAAGAAAAGTGGTTTTAAAATGTTTATATAGCACTGAGAATAATATAATTTATATTTCATTATAACTAAGCACCAGCTTAATTATTCTTAAAGACTCTAAATTCCAAAATCACATTGCACCAAAATACATTTCCTCTTCCTTATAAGTTATGAATCTGATTCTCCAACACTTGCTAAAATAAATCTTTTCTGTGCTCTTATATTAACAGGAATAGTTTAAAATTGTGTTCAAAACTTTGAAGGTAACACAGCATTAAAATCATAGAAACAGAATATACTGAGTTGGGAGGATCCATCAGGATCATTGACACCAACTCCTAGCTCTGCACAGAACATCCCCATTTCGAGTGCCTGAAAACACTGCCCAAACACTTCATGAACTCTGCCAGCTGGTGCTGTGACCATTTCCCTGGGGGGCCTGTTCCAGGGCACTGTATGTGTTCTAATATTCAGCCTAAGCCTCCCCTGACATAACTTCAGGCCATTCCCTCAGGTCCTGTCACTGGTCACTGGAGAAAAGAGATCAATACCTGCCCCTCCACTTTCTCATATGAGGAAGCTGTAACTGCAGTGAGGTCTTCCCTCACTCTCCTCCAGGCTGAACAGACCAAGCAACCCCAGCTACTCCTCATGTGGCTTCTCCTCAAGGCCCTTCACCATCCTCATTGCCCTCCTTTGGACACTCTCTAATAGTTTAATGTCAATGTTTTTATATTGTGGTGCCCCCAGAATTGGAGGTGAGGCTGCCCCAGTGCAGAGCAGAGCAGGACAATCCCATGCCTTGCTCAGCTGGTGATGCTGTGTCTGGTGTACCCCAGGACACAGCTGACCCTTCTGCCTGCCAGGGCACTGCTGGCTCATGTTCAACTCATCATCGAGCAGGACGGCCAGGTCCTTTTCCACGGCGCTGCTCCCCAGCCTCTCATTCCTCAGTCTGTACACACAATCAGGGCTGCCCTGTCCTAAATGCAGAATCTGGCTCTTGCTCTTGTTAAACTTCATACAACTGGTGATCGTCCATTTCTGATTTTTTCATGGCCTCACTGCGGGGCCTCTCTGCTCTCAAGTGTGTTGACAGCTCCTTCTAATTTGGTGTTGTCAGCAAACTTAGTCCTTTAAGTCCTGCCTCCATGTCATTTATGAAGACATTGAAGAGCTCAGGGCTGACTATGGAGCCCTGCAGAACCCCACCAGGAACAGGTCAGTCTGATGCCACCACTTTCACTATAACCCTTTGTGCCCGACCTGTGAGCCAGTTGCTCATCCATCCCATGATGTGTTTATGCAGCTGTGGGCTGGACATTTTGTTCAGTAAGACACTGTAAGAGATGGTATCAAAAGCTTTGCTGAAGTCCTAAAATATTAAAACTACTGGCTTTCCTTGATCAGCTGAGTGGGTTACCCTGTTGTAGAAGGAAATTCAACAAGCAGGACTTTCCCCTCAGGAAGTTGTGCTGGCTGTGACCAATAACTGTGTTGTCTTTCAGGTGTTTTTCAATACCTCCCAGAATAATCTCTTCCATGATTTTACCAGGCACTGAGGTGAGACTGACATGCCTGTAGTTTCTGGGGTCCTCCTTTCCCTTCTTGAAAATCAGAACATTAGCCAGCTTCCAGTATTGATAAAAGGCTGTTTTTTCACCTTTCTAATTTTCATCAGGACTTAATTTGCAGTTACTTGTGATGTAAATTATGGTGCTTTTTAACATCAAATACTTAATCACAAATTTTTACTGTATTTGGGTTATTGGCAGCATGTATAGTCTTGTGTATCTATTTAGGAGAAATATAGCTAACTGCAAGTCTTGTGATAGAAAGATGTTACAGTTTTTAGTAAAAGAGATACATGAGCATCAGTAGTTTGAAACCATTCTTCCTCTCCAGGATACTCCAAGAAATCTTGTACGATTGCTTTAGGTCGTTAGCTAATGTAAGGCTACATTATATTTGGATGGGATTCAGCAATTCTGCAGTGGAATCATGCATGGTCTAACATCAAGAAAATGTGGGCAAATTATCCATTGTTCAAAGAAATGTCTAGTTTACAGTATCTAAATAAGACCACATTCCTTTTACGGAAAGTTGATCAAAACACTGATTTTAGAAAGGATTCAGAATTTCAGATTGCACTACTAAGGCAAAGGGCACAGCTGGGGAAATGCACCAACCTCCCAAACATTTATATTTTACCAGTATTTTTCATTCCCTTATCCCCCTATTTTCCACATTTGCTCCTCCCCAGATCTCCTAAATCCCTCCCTTTTCATCTTTGGTTCCTGCTCGGAATCCCGTGACTATTGTCTCATCCCAAGATGGTCTTCCTCTGCATCCCATCACGTGTTCCGTCACAAGGCACTGACCCCTCTCAGCCTGAAAGGTGGAGACCTACTCCCAGTGAGTCATGATGATAGATTTTATGCCTGGATACTGGGGCTGGGGATCTCCTGGGGCAGCCATCAGCTTTGTGAGATATTACTCTGTCTGCAAATTAATGGAGAATAAAAACAAATATTCACTTCTAGCTAATTGTCCATTTCCTACAGAACAAAATGCACTATAAGTCATAAAATGATCCTGCCAGTGATGTAATATTACACTTCATATTTCTTTCTCATCTTCCAAAATTTCATGATAATGGGATCTATTTCATTTTTCTAGTTTTAGACACTTAGAAAAGTTATATGCATCCCTTTATCTCCACAGCTGAAAGCAGCATAAAATGTTTTGTTACTTTCCAATATTAAATATATCCCTTGAGAAGAAACTGCAATTTTTAGTCTCTCTAAAGACGAAGAAGAGGGATTGGAAGAAACTTTCCATGACTGAGAACTGAGAACCATTCCCATTTATTTAATGACATAATGCATTGATGGTTAAGCACCAAAGGAAGGTTGATGGCAAATTATTTTTTCACAAATTTAATATACATTAAGCAACACATATTTCAACAACAACAACAAAACATAAAGAAATTTATTTTAGCAATATACTCTCAAACTTAATGTAGCTCAATATAGCTTTCAAACTTAACATTAATGTGTAGAAAAAGAAATACAAATCAAACACCAAACTCCAGTATAAAGTAACTGGCTTACTTCTCACAAAACTGCTACAATTATTGTAAGGTCAGAGTCTGAAAGAAGACATACTATAGATTGTTTGAATAAGGAGCATTTTAATTCAGAGTCAACAGAGTATGAAAATTAGGAAATTAGGAATTTTACTATATTTATATCAGATTTTTTCAAGTAAACAGTCTTGGGAAGACTGCAGAATCTTCCTAAATATTACTTCAGGTTGAATTTCAAGCTGATTTAAACTACATATTTATGCACTAAATATTTGGGGGTGGTGATGTTTTGAAATACATTAAAACTGGAAACCATTTAAACACCAATTTGACACATGCTGAATTGCATATATAGGAGTAAGAAAAAAATATATTTGAGAGAAAAGGTCCTAATACTCTGGAAGAAACGGCAGTTTTTTCCATAATGACCTTTTAAAACATCATCTTCATGTTCTTCAATTTTTCTTGTATCTCTGTCCTTTTTCCCCATCTCTCTGGAAGATTCCCTGAGACCTCTGCAAGATCCCAGTAGCTCTGACAGTAATTCCTTATCATGCAAACACAGGTGTTCAGTGTTCCATGAAGGATGAATGAGACAATGACACATTGTTTTTGCAATATTGCAACTTAGCAAAGTTACTTATAGCCCGGAAATCTGATTTCAAACTTTTTTTCTTCTTTTATATCATCCACCAGCCCACTCGGTTATATGTAATAGGGGAGAGAATTTTCACAAAATTATTTATGTTGGAAAAGATCATCAAGTCCAACCTTTGACTGATTTTACCACAAACAAGTTCATTGCTCCTTTCAGCCAACAAAAAACAACCAATTTGAGTTCAGTTTTTCCAAGGTGCCATCACTATCAGCTGCAGACTTTGCCTTAGTTTTTGGCATAGGCATAGGCCTCTGACAGCTGCTTTAATATCATGGCTCATTTGACGTCACAACAGCCATACTATATTACATTTCTCAATCTTTGAGAAAGTTACAAAAGTATAATCTCATACACTTTCCTACAAAAGTGAAGGGAGGGTCCAGGATTGCACTCTTCAATAAAATTGCTGACAATAAAAAGATCTCAAAATGTCAATATGGGCTTAGACCCTGCCAAGTGATTTTGGGTTTATGCATAAATAGGCAGTTTTTCTTGTTTCTGACATTATCTTGGGTACACTCTAATTCTTCCATTTTAACACTCCTTTGAATACTAAAGGCTTCATAACATCAATCCATTACTTTCTGCATTAAAAAAATTCAGGTCCTGAAAAAAACCTATCAGTTCCTGAGAGCAAGAACTGGGAGTGGGTGAATTCCAACAACTGCATCCTGTGCAAACAGCATTTTCACAGCAAGTCAACTATACTGCTCTTGATAAATCTCTTTGCAAAAAATATAATCAAATAGCAGCCAATGTTTGGAGAGCCCAAATAAATGTTTCATACTTTCTGTTACAGACACACAGGCATAAGGACCAGAAGCATAATAGTAAAGTTAGTATATGAGGATATGTTTCACCACAAAAGAATTAATGTTTTTTCTTGCTAATTAATAATGAATTAATAAATAATTAAATAATAATTAAGAAATAAAAACAATTAATACCATGTAATATTAGCTTTATAACATTTATAAATTTTTATTTAATACATTTGCAAGCAAACTACTAAGGATGTCTTAGCATCACTTTTCCACATTAATGAACTTTGGCTGTGTTTTCTATAATTTTCCCATGGCATATATTAGGTATATATATGTATATATAGACAAAGAAAGAAAAAACTAAATTTTATCAACAGATTAAGGATTATTAAACACAGCGCAAGAAATATAACTGGTGAGTATAGTTTGCAAATATATACATCAATAATTGACTAGGAATAACTCAAAATTTTGCTGTACTGATGTTATTGTTTCCATGGTCTCTTCTGAGCTGGAGGATTCTCTTTTGTGCATGGTATATAGATATATTCTACTGACTCTTGCAGTTTGAGCAATCCTTTGTAGTTACACTACCATATTACAGACATAAGCATTGGATGATCTCATGTTGACTGGTGTGATTTTGGCAACACAGCTTCCATGGATTCCTAATTTGGCCTTTGCTTCTTTTTGTTGCAGATTCTATTTTCTGAATTGGAAATTGGCTTGGGGTTTGTTTTGGATTGCTTTTTTTTTTGCCTTTTTTTTTTTTTTTATTCGCTCATGCTACCAAGAATTTAACTTTGTTCAGCAAGTTTTCATGTGGGTTGACAAATTTACTTTGCTTAGCAAATTTAAATGACTTTGATAAAAATTAGTTCTTTGTGTTTGAGACCTAGGACAAGTCATAACCTGATCTTTTATAAAACCCCCAGCATTCTTGCATTGTTAGGTCAGCTGTATTCTTTCTCTATCTTGCTTTCATATAGTCTTTAAAAAGGTTCAATTTATGTATACCATTCTAGTTTTTCAACTTACTGAAAAAAAAAAAAAAGGAAGAAGGAACCAAACCCAAATTGTATACAAAATGTTTTGCTGTGCTTATAGTAGGCATTTCCAGAGGAGTCAAAATTCAGAGTATCACAAGGTAAGTAATACATCACATTAGGCCTCAAATATATTGTAGGCTAAAGTCCTTTACATATATCCAGCTGTAGCTTAATTATTAGCAGTGTGGTAAGTAGCAATGTTTGACTACTGTCTAAATTGTTGTCTAAATCAATGTCTAATCACCATCTAAACTATCATTTCAATGAACATTTAAATAATTCTCTATCAATTTAACATAATGGTTTAATATTAAGCTATTTCTTTATCACTTTTTCATTCGATCATTAATTAATTACCATTTGATTATCATATGATCATTAATAAAAACCTTTTAGTTATCTACATAATTATGACTACTCTTGATACTTTATTTACAATAGTTAGACCTTATTCTTTTTTAAACAGATAGATAATGCAGCTTTTCATACTTTTCTAGATGTCCCAGGGAAAAAACCAAATATTTAGCCATAACATTCATACGCTGCATTACACCTGATTACATCTGCATTACATCTGTGTGTGTGTGTGTGTGTGTGTGTGTGAGAGAGAGAGAGAGAGAGAGAATTTATAGTGCATGTTTCTCACAGACAATATGGTCTGGTTTTCACAATTATTTTGTTTGTTCTCCTGAGGCTTAAATATGAAGGTTGGCAATAAAATATATATATTGATGCATATAAAAGCTTCAGAATATTAAAGCACTGGATCTGGTAAGTTCCTAGACAGACAAGGCATCCACCACAAAAAATATTCATGCAAAGTGTTCAGACAATACATATATTGTAAGTCAAACAAGGGAGGCAAGAAACAGAGCTGCCCAGTCCATTCGAGGAGAAAAAACATGCCTTTGTTTTCCCATGGCATTGTTAGACACAAAGAATGCTGAATAAGTGATGAACTTAGCTTTTGTGTGATTAAGTGCACAAGCTGTATTTCTGATTTTTAGCAGTCAACTGGATGATTTTCAGTAACCTTTGTAATTAAACATTAATTCTTCCACGATATTCTTTCAGATAACAGCCACATCCAGCAGCTACCTATTCTAGAACCAGTGAGAGGTCTCAAATGTTGGCTGCTTCAAATCAACATAATTTGAAGTATCAGATATCAATGAAATTATGCTTATTAAATATGATGCATGATAAATGAATTCAACATAGCCTAAAAAATACTAGTCTATGAATCTCTTTATTTCATGTTATTGGCATAATCAAAAGAGGCTAAGTCTTCCCTATAAAATCAGTATAAACACCCTTCTCAAAAGACTATTTCTCCAAACACTAAATAAAGAGAGAAATGGAAGAATAGAAACCAAGCAACATAGGAGAACTGACTTTGTCAGGGAATGCTCCCTACACAAATATGCTTTACAGATTTTTTCACCTACACAAGCACACAAATACTGCATAACATTAGTTCTATCAAGACTTCTTTTACTTGCTAAGTTTTAGTTTCCTCATCCAAAGCTATTCTGTGACAAAGGAAAAAGATTATAAATCTCCCTGGTAGCTTGCAGGGAAAAACATCTCCTGAAGGGGAAGAATGGCTACATTTAAATAGCTGAAGACATGCTGGTTCCAATGCCTGTTTTTCATGTGCAGGATTAGGACAGAGATTCTTTCACTGTCACCCTCTTACATAAATATTTCCTTCCCTGAGGCTGTATTCAATTTAGAACTGGAATAATGAAAAGTCAATAGACAGCGACAGGCACACATGGATAAATTTTGGCACTGTCATTATTTTCTATTTGGTGAAGCTTTGAGGAAGCATTAGGAGAAGATTTAAATTCCCATCCAGACATCACACCTACCCAGAATGGCAAGCTGAAGCAGACTTATTCAGCAGATTCCAAACCTTGCTCAAATTTTAATGTGCTCCATTTCTCCATTGGTTAAGCAGAAACGAAAGACTCCTTTTCTTTCTTCTAGCCCTCTGTGAATTAATGATTCAGACTATAAGATATCTGAGACATACACCCCTACAGACACCATTTATACACTAATGCCTTGGTAGAGCTGCATGAGGTGAGTTCCATGCCAGGCTTTTTAGGGACATCCGTGCTGTCAGCACCAGTTAACTGCTCTCCAGGCTGCACAGCAGAATTACTCTAGAGTAATTACTCTTACTGCTTAAGTAAGCAGGCACAAATTGTAGACTGCATAGGGCTTAGGCAAAAAGCAAGGATTTCTATGCTCAATCTATCCATACCCTCAGTACATGCATACCCTAATTTTAGGTGTACAAGGAATTTTAAGGACAGTAAAAGAGATTTTAAGTATTCTCTGGAGAGCCACTCCAACCTGGACTTGAGAAAAATTTAAATAGTGAGTCAAGGCAAGGCAGAATCTAGGTGACATGGATGTCATTTTTATCATTATGTGTATGTACAACTTCCAAAACATTGTGGGGTCCAGACTTCCTTTGAGAACTTTATTGCATACCAGAGAATGAAAGCACTAGTTTTGTTTCTATAGATTTGCTACTCACATTGCCTACTTAGAGTTTTAGACAGTATCTCACAGTTTGCCCAGCAAAGTTCCTTCTCAATGAAGATGCAGCAATAATGACAAATCTATGAATAAACAAGTTGATAGACAAGTTTTTTTTTTTTATTTTGTCTCTTTTAAGACATGAAACTACATTTAATCAGCTAGCTTAATGAAGATTCTCTTAGCTGCAAAGTTAGCAAAAGAACATTATCTGTGCAGAACATTCACAGATAACCAGCATCAAACACTTAAGACACAGAAATGTTGCTGTAGCTCTTTGTAAAAGGATTTAAGGTCTCACTGCCTGATAATTATCTTTGACATTTCATAAGATCACCAAGCCCATACTATGTATGTATGTTACAGTTTGGATGTAGTTTTCACTTAGAAAATGGTTTTTACAATAATTAAATGGAAGATCATAATCCAAAGTCTCTTAGAGACGTTTGAAATCTAAATAGCTGCAAAAATTGAGAGTCTATATTCACCATCAAAGGACAACTTTCAGCTGGAAAGCGCTGCAATATAGAGCAATACTGAAAAACCCTATTCTACAGAAAACTAAAAAAAAGACCAGTATTATTTGTGCAGTAGCTCTATTAAGAAACCAAGATAAGGTAATTTTTAGGGGGGGAAGGAAGGGAAAAGCAAGCAAAAAACAAGCTTCTCCTCTTTCCTACCACCATTCTACCAAAATATCAGAACCAGGAGTACTGATCCCACTGATTTTTAACTTGTTGACTGTGGAATCCTGTCCTTCCTTCATTTGTGTGAAACAGCGTCCTTAGTCCATCCCACTTCTTTTAGGGTGGCCTTCAAAGTAGCTTTCTTAGCTCCTGTCTTTGCCCTCTCAGAGTTCTGTCCTTACTCTTGTGTTGTCCTTTCAGATTTTACTTCAGCCATGATCTGTCTTCAAAACATTTCTAAAATGTGCTTGGGGTTTCTTTTTTCTATTTTTCTATGCAACCAGAAATCTCATTTATGTTCTTATGAATTACCACAAATCCTTTTTTTTTTTTTTTGGCTTTGCCACATGCCCTACAAAGTCATAACACTGTTACAACAATGAACTTTCTATCCCATAACTTTGATTGCAGCATGCATTTCTGTGCATTCCTACATCTGCAGTTTCATATGCAAAGGATGATAAAAATTGTTGTTGCTCATAAACTGAAACGAATAAAACTGTAACTTTGGGCATCAGCAGCAGAGGTCAAATTAGGAAAAAAAAAATATATATCTATATATATATTTGGCCTACAAATTGAAAGTTACAAGTCTGTTCTAGTCAGCTACTTATCCACTTAATTAATCTTTTATTGCCTTGTGATAGCTGGCACACACTGTCCAACAGCACATCTCAGGTGGAGCATGCTCTTCTGCTCCACTGTCATGCAATTTGACATTACCTCTGGATCCAAGGTTCATTTAATATAATTTTATCTGTCTGAGTGTTCATAGCTCTACAAGTACAAATTAAATTCCACACATTATAAAATGTCAATGCTCCACCGATAGTACCATTTTATTCCCCTGTTTATCACAACACTAATATCTGAGCTCATTAAAACACCTACTACATCTCTTACAAATTGTTCCTTAGTAATTCTTTCTTTCTTGATGGGAAAAAATGTCCTTGCAGAAGAATTTTGTGACAGCTGTACCTTCCATACAGCTCTTGCTGAAATGGTCTACTTTTCCAGCATCTGTTTTCCCCTCTCATAACACAAAACAAAGTCCCACTAGCCCACTGTTGAGAAAGTAGTCTCCAAAAGACTATTGTTTCTTCTCTTTCACGTCTGACATGGTTTGCTCCAGGAAAATAAACAGACTCAAAGAGATACACAATCATAACAGAAGAGTGATCTGAAAGTGGGATTCCTATATAGGCACGAAGGCTGTGAGTGGGCAGGCACAAGTAGCAGTTACAGAATTCTCCAACATACGCTCAGAAATGAAATAACAAAATTAAACCAAAACAAACTACAAGTCAATTAGTTTTTATACAATTCTGTTTTGGAAAAAAATATTCACTAGCACTGATACAAAACCACTAGAGTACTTGGTTTGGGAAATAATTATTTTTAAGAAGAAAGACCCAACACCCTGACTGCTTTAGCAAAATCATCAAACAGCTTTTGGCACAGCAATTTTTTTTCTTTTTAGTCTATAGGGAAAAAATATCACAAAATATACACACCTGTACAACTGAGAGAAGATTTCTCAGGAAACAGGCAGCTAACTTAACTGATAAAATATATTTCTAATGATGACTATCAATCAGCTTGAACTCCAAATGTCCAATTTTGTCCTGACTGCACTGAAGTCAGGAAGAATTACACTCATACAAGAAAAGACAGGAGGAGGGACCTAATCAAAAGTTTCAAAAGATGGTACCCAAAGAATCAACTGAGAACTATAAATGCCTTGAAAACCAGGAGAACTGGATATGTTTAAATGCCACCTACTCACCAACATTTGAAAAACTACAAGCAACCCACAAGCTTCTTTTATTTAGCAAACTAAGATTAGTTACCATCCAAAATCACTGGGTTATTTATTTAATTCTGAACCGAATTTTTTGTGCCCAAGAATATTAAACAGAAAGGGATACAGAAAGGGAAATGGGAAGCAAACCTAACATACAGAATGAAAACAGGCAGTCCTCAGTTTTAGAAATTGCTTTAGGCGAAGTTTATGGGTGCTGAGACATTACTGCCAAATGGGATGTGCTAGATCTGGAATTAGGAAATTATGTATTTTCTCTAGTCAGATGGACAGGATTCTTGGCTGGTTTTTATTGTTTTGGCAGTGAATAATAATCAAAGATATACAGAAACACTGTGACACATTTTTGCTGTCAAATATTCTGCACCTGAAAAGCCAGTGAGTTTTGGCAGCTCTCATGGTCTTTGCTTGTTGTGCACTGCAAATTTTGGTAGCAATATTTTTCTTATTTTTCTTTTTTTAATGAAAGATATGTGTTGCAAGAGGCTCTCTGCTCCACAGTAAATGATGAGAAGACAATCTTTTGTACAAATCTCTTTTTAAAGATTTTACATAACAATAAGCACCTGGACTCACTGACTCATATTAAATGGATTCCTTCACTAAAACAAACAGGTGTAAAGAGAACATATCTGAAATCAGGATTAAAACTTTACAGAATTTAAAATTTGTATAAATGACAGTCAAAGAAATAGGCTGATATAAGAAACCTGCAGATGGGAATTAAGTTGAAGATCCAGTAGGATGTAAAGACTGAGTTAGAAGAGGGCATGAACAACAAATGTCAAGATTCTCCCATTTTTGTTTTTGTACTGTTGACAAACAGTTATGGAAGCAACAGGTAAAGTACTACATCTTACTTTAATATCATATAATCATAGAATTGTTTGTGTTGGAATGGGCCCTTATAGATCACCTAACCCACACGCCCTGCCATGGGCAGGGACAAATTTACACCAGGTCACTAGATATCCATTCACATAAGTAAACATACTGAAGACCTATGTAGGTATCAGAATTGTCATGACAGTATTTTTTTTTTCTTTAAAACATAACAGATTTCACATACTAATTTGAAAAATGTGAGAAAATAGAGGGTGACAAGTCAAGAACTCAGAAGACATTGTGGCTAATACCAGAATTGATATTGCTTAATGTCTTAATTTCTCCCCTTATGGCATATGCATTCTAGCAACATTATATTGTTAAAAGTTGTTGTTCCCACTTGGAGGGATGCTTTATATTACAATTCTAGTAATGTATTTTTAAGCATAGAAAACACTACGATGGGACTATTATTCCTACCAACTTCAGAAAACATATAAGCAAGCAATGAAGATGACAGTGGAAAATTAGAAAACCCAAGCAGGTTTCAATTTAAAGCATTAAGAAATACAGACTCCTTTGCAATAAGACAATGCTGGAAGCCCCAAGAGAAAAGAAAGGAGAACACATCTGTTCCTACTGACGTCAAGGAGGCTAAGGGCCAGGCTTGCCCCTGTGCACACACAACTCCCATGACTGTCAGCTGAAGAAACTTGCAGCTGAGGATGCAGCTGAGTCCTGTGCACAGAAGTCAAAAGTTCACAGTATTGGTAAGTGCCATAAATTATTATCCATGCATTTTGCTCATGCCTAACAATGTTGTACAAACTGAATCTTTAACAGTCCCTGCCTTGAAAATTTCAGTCTAAGAAAACAAGCAACTAGCACTAAGAGGAGGATACTGAGAAACACTGGCAGAGACTGTCTGCATCCAGAGTTTGGTTATTCTGAACTATGTACAACCAGATCATATTACTTCAAATTTACTATTGCTGAAGATTAGAAAAAAATATACTGAATGCTTTTGAATTCATCTTCTTTTCTTGTTAAATGATCAACCAGAATTTACTTTAAAAATTATTCCCTCACAAATGGTTTTGAAATAATTGGAAAATTATTTGAAATTATATCATTACTTTAAAAATGTTTTCTTGATATTGGTTCAGTTATAAAGTCTATTTGAATATTGCTGACATTGCAGTTCATCTTGCAATATTCTTCTTCATCACGGTACTTTTGAGTCACTGTTTTTGGCATATATATTACACCCCAACCAATTGAACAAGATGTGTTAATTTACCTAATTTACTTAAGAGCTTATAAAGCCATAATGGAAAAAAAGAATAAAGAAAGAAAAGAAGAGTAAGGAAGTGAAACAGTGGTCACAGAAAACCAGCTTAATCTACTTGCTTTTAAAAAATATTTACAGACACCATGCTTCCAAAATCAATATTTTTAAATATTGTCTTTTCTCAGTAGAAAGCCTACAGCAATTTTTATATTGTGCATAATTTTATTTGTGGGATCTGAAATTACTTCAAATAAACATATGGATCAGCTGGATATTAACTTATTACAGGGTATAACTAAGGGTTCTTATGATGCACTCCTACATTGTATTTCAACATGAGTAAGACTGTTTTGATATCCAGTAGGAATATTACTCTACTCTACTATACTATATTCTCCATGGGAACCATAAAATAATGCTCAGTATCTTAAACTGCACTGCTGCTGACATGTGACAATTGTTTTTTTCAGTCATTTTTTGAATGTTTATGTAAAATTTTGCCCACATCTGTTAAAAAAATTGGCAAAAATTCATAAGAACTGTTTATTCATTGTCTTGCTTTCTTTTAAATGCAGTCTGAGGATATCCAGAAAAACCCTGTTATTAAAGGGTACATTAGTACTCAGTTTAATATAAAAAGGAAAAAAAACAGCTTACAGCAAACTGACAAACAAACTGGTTATAACAGTTATAATAACTGTTTATAACAGTTGCAATATAATCTATTGCTCTTCAGGAAACAGCACATTGGCTTGCACTGCAGAAACTCACAAATAATCTGCATTTTGGAAGACATGAAAATAACACAAATAATTGCCACATAAGCAGATCCATAAGAAGTAGACTATTTAGGCAGAAAAAAAAAAGTAGATGGGAGATTAGAGTTCTTTTTTTATACTCAGTACAACCAATTTTCTCTAGTTTCAGGAGTATAAACTTTAAAGAAGCCTGTGTGCAGTGGTCCTTGTCTCTTCTTATGTTCCTGTACTACTGGCTCTGTGGTGTTGCATGCTATCGCCAATTAGGCCATGTAACTGTGAATTCTTAGGTCTCTATTTCATAAATACTGATACTATCTGACAATCTCCAAGAATGGGACAGCACCTCTGACTTCACAAATTTAGATGGAGCTTTACTCCTCTGAACACACTCTGGATTTTAATCTCCCTGTGAAAACAGTAACATTCATTTGTACAGATTCATTTATTCCCCTTCATTGTTTTTCTTTTGCTTCACCTTTTACTCCAGTCAGCAATTATCAGGAAAGCCAGTACTCAGTTCAAGTAAGAGAGCCTTGATTTTTCACCCCTTCCTCACTTAAAAAAAAAAGCTCAACTTCTTCATTTCACGATTTCTTTACATTTTTACAAGTGATGCACCTTTTTCTGTTTATTACTTATTTTAACAATCTAATTTAATTCGAATGTTGGCAAATCTCACCTCATCCTTTCTGTTTCTAACCACTAAGACACAACTTTCTCCTCCTACTACTTCTGTAATCCTGTTTGAAGTCACTCCCTTTGCAAATAAGCAGTCTTCCTTATACAATAGTCCCACTTACTAAAGACATTTCCAGACTTTCGCTATATTCAGATATTCAAGAGCTATATTTAGCTTCCCTACAGCATACTTTTTAAAGCTGAAGTGCATGGGTTTCAATCAATTTACATTGACATTCATTTAAAACTGATTGAACCCATGATTGCTAAATCAAAGATTATATCCTCTTACTAAAACAGGCTTTTTGAATGTTGCTAAATGATGAATATCTATATGTTTTTTCTACTTACATAAAATCCTATGTGTCTCACTCATTGCCTTGTTTTTGCAATCATGTATATTGAATAATACTAATTAAAACCCTGGGGCCAAGAGCATTTACTTCTCTTGGCTCTGGAATTTACTGCTACCAAAGAAACAATACAAATTAAATACTAATAATTCCTGCTTTTGCACAGATCTAGGATTTTCTAGTATGCTAATCATTTAGCGAATTGTGTTATGAGTTGCTGAACCATATAGCCCAATAGAAGAGAGGCTGCCATAGCAACGTTTTCCTAGGCCCAGTCAGTAGCAAGTCTGAACACATACTCCTAAAAGGCATACACACACAGAAAGTGTGTACACACAAATACATATATATATATATATATATAAGCACAAGGACAACCACACAGATCAACATAGACAGAAACACTCAATCAAACACAGATGGCATGAACGGTGAAATCCTGTCCTCCCCTCTGGCATGAGTCCCTGTAACCTGAGGTGTGACTCCTGCTGCTGGCACTTACACCCATGCAGAGGCACATATATAGCACAGGGAAACCTCTCACACAGTGAGGTTTAGAAACAGAGTCTAGTCTAGGAGACTAGTCCAGGAGAGACTGAGCTCACCAGGTGCAGGGCATAGCCAGACAAGCAGTCTGACCAGCAGTTCGTTTACACCAGACGTGCGTGTAAACGAACTGCTATTTACCTCCCTATTTACCTCCTCATCCCACTATTTTCTCACATGCGCGCATTCTTATATCACCTTGATCCCTTCCTTTCCTCATCTTTGGTTCTTTCCCTGAACATCTCATAAATCTTAATCCCAAAATGTTCCATTGTCCATTTGACGACGCTAGGCAGTAACACCCACACAGAAAGTTTTGGTTGACTGCTGGGTGTGTCCCCCACCTCCATGGGAATTCAGGCTTCCCTGGGAGAGGCTGGGCATGGGCTCCCTTTGCCCGACCTGGCTCTCCCACCTGCCCAAGTGCCCCTAAACTCCTCTGTGCATGTGGAGAAGAACCTACAATCACCTAACCTAACACACTGCCAAATCAACTGAGATTAAGAAATACTGTTGAGATGCTGCCGGTGCTGCGCATTCAGGCCTGCAACGCCAATCAACAGAAGAGGTTCAAAGCAGGGAGTAAACAGGAGCAGCCCAAAACAGAGCAACTGTAGAACTGCACAGGTGAAAAGCCATACCATAAACCTCCATAAAAATAAACACAATGAATTTCCAAAAGGGAACTTAGGTTCAGAGCTTTTGTATTTTATCTGAGAGACTAAGAACTCTATGTTTGCTGTTTTCCTCTACCACTACATACAATCTTCCTACCTATACCCACTGCCACTGAAGCAGCTCTTCATGTTTCAGACCTTACCACAATGGAGACCATCAACATTTCCAACACGAGTCTACTCCAAAACCTTGCTGAGGCACAGCACCTGGGAAACTCCTGTGGTTGTTTTTCCTGGGAGCTCATCCAGCATAGCTTCTCTTGACCAGACACAACCCTGACTTGCTCTTAAGATATGAAGAGCTCTCAGACTACAATGATTTGGCATGCACCAGTGACATGCATTTGGTGACATCCAAACCAGACTGTCTGGTGTTGTTTATGTACCAACATAGCTGTGCTTGTCGTGCACATGGGATGTGTCATGGGATTGTAAACTGTGATAGGAATCCGGCCTTCTTTACAAGCCTGTCGGTCACTCAGTACGTGCACAGCACTCTGTAAGTAACAAAAATAGAAATGCTGCCTACTGCTGGGTCTCAGAAATATCAGGACGCCCTTGGTAAGGGGGAAGTTTGCCCAGGTGACCTTGAGCACAGTGCCTGTGCTCTGCTGTCGCCTTCCAGGCACAGATCAGGAGCCACTGCCAGAGGAGGTCTCCTGGAGCATCCCAGGGAGCCCTGCATTTTTTAGGGGCACGAGCTCAGGAGGAGCGTCCTGAGGCCGGGAGGTGAGAGAAGGAACAGCCCGCCCACGAGCACGAGGGATTACAGCCAATTTTCCTTCAAACGGCGAGACCCAGGCACACAGCTCTCCCCGGGAACGCTCTCCCTTGGCTCCGGCCTCGCAGCGCGGCGGGAGCTGCCGTCCCGCGATCCCCGCCCTCAGCGCGGTCCGGCCGGGCGGTGCCGAGCAGCGGGGCCGGAGCGGGCCGGCCCCAGCGGCCGGGCGGGAGCGCCGTGCTGCCCGCGCCCGCGGATTGGAGTCCCGGGAGGGCACGGCGGGCGCGGGGCGGAGCGGCCCATCCCGCCGCCGTGCCTGGGGAGGGTCCCCCGGACCGCCACCGCACCCGGGAGACGGTACCGCCCCTCGCAGGCTCCCGGGCAGTCGGGCACGGGTGTTCCCGCGGGAGCGGCGTTCCCTCCGGGGCGGGTGGAGAGGCAGGGCCCCGCGGGGCTCGGGCCGCCGGGCGGCGGAGCCGTCTCCCCCTCCGCGGCGGGAGCGGAGTGCGGCGGCCCGCGGAGGGGGCGGGGAGGATGACTTCATGCCGCCGGAGCGCCGTGAATTTAGGAGCAGCAGCTGCCGCCGCCGGCGGCGGGATGTGGGGGTGAAGTGACAGCGGGAGCTGCCGCCGGCTGAGGGAGGAACAGCGCCGGGCACCCGCCGAGCCCGAGGGCTCTGGGCCGCTACCAGTGAGCCGCTGAGGGAGAGAAGGAGGGAGGGAGGAAGATGCGCTGAGCCGGTCGCTGAAAGGTGAGCGGGAGCTGCCGGGTGCGGGGGCGGGCGGCGAGCGCTGCGGCGCTGCCCGGCTGGAGGAGCGCGGCGCTGCCGCTGCGAGCCCCCCGCCCCGGCCCTGCCCTCTGCCCAGCCCGGGCACCCTCTGGAGCGGGGCTGGGGCTCGTAGCTTCCTCCTCTTCTCCTTTCTTCCCTTCTGCCGTGGTTATCCCAAAAGCGGCAAGGCTGCGCTCTCTGAAGCGCCACAGTGGTGCGTTTTATCTTCCATGGCCAGGATGTGCGGTGGCTCGGTGCCAGCTGCCGCTCGGGCTGCTCTCCGTGCCCGCGCCGGGGCACCGTGTCGGTGGCGTAGCGCAGGACGGGGGCGAGAGCGGGAGGGATGCGACAGGTGCGGAACTGCGCCCCGCGCTGCCCGCGCTCTGCCCGGGCCGATGCGCGTGCCTCAAGTGACGGGGAAGACATCTTAGGGCAGAAGGGCTTCAGGGGAACAGAAGCAAAAAAAAAAAAGATGTAATTTCATGCACATCCCTGGATTTGGAAGTCGCCGAACACAGGAAACTAAAGAGTGTAGAAGTTAGGGAACCGGCCCTTACACCAAAATGGATTCTGTCGTCTTCTATCACGACTTGCGTGGTTTTTTCCCTTTATATGTTTTTATCAAAACAGCATCAAAATTCAAATGCATTTGTTTGTTAATGGAAGAATTAGTGAATTGCTGTTCTATCATGTTACCTGTACAAGCGGAAAAAAACAAGAATGTATGCATATTTAGCTTGGCTGTTAACATTGCACATTGTGGTACATGCATAGGTCTTAACATCAAATGAGTGGTATTTTGGAATTGAGAAGGTAAAAAAATTTGCCTGACCTATTTTTGTGCCTGATACACTGGTGGTTCTTTTTGGGTTGTTTTGGTTTGGTTTTATTTTTTGTTGATTGGTTTGTTTTTATTTTTTAAGTTTGTTCTGGCTTAAAAAAGAAAACTTGCCCTAAAGCAGGTATAGCAATACAGGAGGTGTGCAGAGACAGCTCATTAGAATAGACACTATCTGCGTATGTAATGGTTAATGGCTCTGTGTGGTTTGGAAATGAAAGCAATGACTGTGTCTCTGGGAAGTAAAGAATTGGGAATTAATCTGTTCTTAATGAAAAAGGAAGCAGGATACTGAAAGCTGAAGGTTGTTTTTTTATTCAATGTCTATTTACCTGTAGCTCATCTTCGAGGATCCTGTTACCTAAGGGTTCACAGAAGCTCAGATGGTTTTGGTTGTGGTTGAAGCCTCTGGTCATGGTGCTAGAGTGGCACAAGTAATCCTTAGGGAGGTAACAGGGAGTTGCTTTATTTGTTGTCATTATTTCTGGGAAGATATTTAAATGCAGTCTGTACTGTTGCTGGGTACACAGAAGGCAAGTGACAGCTACAGAGACAGAAAATGTGTATAAAAAAACAATTGAGCTTTCACAAGGCTGAAACAAAGAGTGATGAACTGCAGAGTCAGAAATCAGTCCACCAGACAGATCTTTTCTTCAGGGCACAGTCATTAACTATGATCCTGTATAGGCTTGTTGCTTTAAGTTGTTGTACATGTAATGTATGTATTTCAAACTAGGAGAAAAAACCAACAAAGTTTTGTCAAACTTGTGTCTTTCATCAACCATGCATTTATTTTGTTCCTGTAAAAACTGTGAAGCATTGGTTAGGACATTTCTATTGTTTTTTTCTTTCTAGAATTAAGCATGGCAGACAGTTTCAGAGCTGCAATGTTCTTCTCTAGTTGCATTTGGTTTAAAAAAGAAACCATGTAGCTGGGTTCAGATGCTTCACATATTAGGCCGCCCAATCCATATCAAGTCAGTTTCTTTACCAGAGTGAAGAAATCAACTAATGGCCCCCCAGGCCGTTGGTGCAAGCTAGGGTTAGTATGACTACTCACTAATATTGACACAGTGTTATCACAGCAAATTTAGCTCTTCATGCTTCCTGGCAAACCTAATTTTTCAAGACTCTTTATTCTTAAAAAACTAACTTTTCTTAATATGGTAACAGAGATGAAGCAAGACCAAGAACGCCACTGCAAGCTTGAATTGCTTTTGTTTTTATCTTGTGTACTCTAAAGGCAGGTGGTGTAATGCGCACGTGTCCATAGAAGAAAAAGTATACCTGATTATCAATGCGAGTCTAGTTCCATGGTGTAAGCGGTGTAAATCTACTGCCTACAGATTTCTTTCCCACAACTCTTCTTGCTCCTTCTGTTACTGTAACTTTCCATACTTCTGCCAGCCAAAGGAAAGCATCTTTATTTCGGTTGGTCTGGGGCAACAGCACCAGTGACTGGAAGAACAGCCTAGTTGGCCAGCTGGTTGGTGCCAGACAGACTGGGTAGCAGCTGAGATTTGGTTGTCTTTTTCCTCAGAGGTTCTGCTATTTTGGAATACTTCATCTGGGTTTGTTCTTTAGATATGCAAGAGCTTAATTATCTTTGAGGTTTCTAGGCTGCTGTCAGCCTTTGAACCGGCAGGTTCATTTACCCAGTTTTATTAGTGGGGACCAGATGGGAATGTTTGCAAAAGGCTTGTTTCCTTAGTAGAACAAACTGGAAACCCCAGTGACCTTGAATGCACTTGAAGTTGCAGAGGTTTGATTTCACTTCTGGTCCTTTCCAAGGGCTGAGATGAAACACTTTAGTTGAATATATTTTCTATTATTATGAAAATTTTACAAGTGATGTTACCAAGTGCTGTTTGAACTAACTGAAATAACCATGCCTCAGAGCAAGCAGGTCATTTTTCACTTGTGTTGTTACTAGGCTTTCAGTTGGATTATTTTTTCCAATTTAAGAATTCTATTTAAAAAGGCTTGAGCAGGGTAGGAGGGGACAGATATTACACAATTAACTTAAAACTTTAGCATGTGCAAACAATCAAGGATATTTCAGCATTAGTGATACCATTTTTATTTTGAAGAAATGCATTCACACTTTCAAAATGCATGTCCTTCATGTGCAATAGCTCGTGTTTCTGGGAGAGAAAGAAATTATTTCTGAAAATAAATGCCAGGCACAAACTGAAACTTTGTCTCCTACTATGCAAATGGATTCCTTGTTGGATTAACTGTCAATAGAGGATCTTTATGTGCGTGCTCAGTAAACTGCAAAGGTAGCAATCATTAAAGAGACCTAAGAGTTGTATCCATTTATAGTATATTAGTGGTGGCAACAAGACAGGTATTGATAATCTTATTTTGAATTTGACACATTCAAGTAAGTCAGTGCTTCACAACCTGGATAATGAGCCCCTGAGTTTAATATGAAATATGGAGATGGAAATGCCGAGTTCATGTATGCTTCTTGCAAAAGAAAGCTGGTTGAAGCCTTTCCCTTGAAGGGGACTGCATGTAAACAGCAGCAAAAGTATGGATCTATTTATATGTATTGCTTTCATGATGTGTTGAGAGACTAGCTTTGAGAAAACTTCAATATTGTCTACTCTTAGAAAATTACTTTATTAAGATAACACTATAAAATAAAGGATCTGGTTGTACAAGACCTGTATGTTTCTAGTACATTTCTAGTCTCAAAATATAATGATATAGGAGGAGAAAGTAACACAAAATGAACTCTTATAGGACAGTTGGTGCAAATGTCCCAGCCAAGTGCCAGAACAAAAAATTTCTTTTATTTTTCCTTTAATTCTTATCGTAGAACCAATAAGATATGATAGTGGGTTTTGTCTTCCCTAAAATACTGAAGACACGCTGCATTTCTGAGCTGGTCACATTTCTGTGATTGTAAAGTGATTCCAGGGTATCTCTGCTCTTCTTCCCTGGTCGAACTAAGTATAAAACATGAACTGTGAGGAAGAGCTGCAGTAGAAGAATTTCCATGTCAGCTGGGGTGTGGTTCTCTCTAGCAGAATTTGGGTTTTTTTCTAACCTTATTAAAATGAAATAAAAAATTGGCTGCATTGCTGTTCTTTGGCTTTACAGGACTCATGAGGAATTTAACTTGCCTTTATGGCAACTGCCTGCTCTCTGCACAGTTCTGTATCCTTGTCTGCACTCATGTCCCAATGGTTCATCACATGTTAGAGGCAAATGGGTCTAATGCCAACATACAGTCTTAGTTTCTCTTACTCTGACTGCTTCTTTTTGTCACGTTTTTGTTCTAGCAACTATTCCAAAGGATTCAAAGGTATATTGAAGTTATTTTGGCAGCTGTTAGCTAGCCCATGAAATGTGCTGCAGCTTTAATGAGATCATATAGATCTTAATATATCCATATAATTATATATATTATATAATATGTATATTTGCTAACTATTCACTCATTTGCCTTCTACCTCCTACAGTATTTCCACTTACACATATGGTGAGCACATAACTTTGGTGAAACGATCTCACCACCTGTTGTTTTAAAATAGCACAGATGCTTATTAATGGTCCTTCCATGATGCTGTTTATAGTACATGTGAAACCTCACTTAAAATACTGTGGATCATGTTGGTAAAGGATATTATTACTTCAGCAGCAGCCTTAAATTGATTCCTGTTCAGCATCTTGACTTAGCTTGTCGGTCATTAGCAGGTAGGAGAGAGGTAAACTCCACAGAAGAGTCAAAATTGTGATGCTCATCAAGTGAGCTGTCATTGAATCCTTCACAAGGTGTTCTGTGGAAATGCCTGCTGCCTTTTGGATAACTAGACAACCCCAAGAGCTGCAAAAATCATGAGCATTCAGATTATATACACTAGTAAGTCTTGTGCTCAGCTGAAATGAATTCCTTGAGGCCAAGCTCAACAGCCCTTTCACACTTCACAAAGCAAGGGAAAGGAAATAATTGCAGAACTTTAACCTTTACCAAGACTGTTACCGAATATGTATGTATCTTTCTGCCGTAGGAAAGTAATTTCCAAGCTCACTAAATTAAGTTTAGGTGCATAAATGTTCCATCAATTCCTGTTTTCTTTGTTCAATCTCATGAGTCACTTGGATTCTCAGTTTGAATTTCAAAGAATTTCTAGAGTCCTGCCTAATATTTCTGATCTGCAGCTCTCTACATTTGTCTTGGATTTTTTTATTTTTTGGGATTTTTTTGGTTTTTTTGCTTAACACAGTCAAAGTGGAAGTTAAAAATGTATTTCATCTTTGAAACCACGTATCTGCAGGCAGACCAAGAAAAATTCTGGATGTTAAGGGTCAGTTTGCTAAGATGTAAATGTGAAAGTGCAGTCAGGCTAAACAGACTCAGCTACTTTCAATCTTCCCAAGGTGCCCACTTGAGGCACAGAAAGTTCTTGCTATCTGTATGATGCTAGTGAATTCCAAGACACCACTATTATACACTGAAATAAATATATAACAAAAAAGGAACAAAAGATGTTTCATTCAAGTTTATCAAAACCTCCTCATAACTAGTAGTATGAGTAGCTCTGGATTTTTGTGATGTTTTTAATGAAATTTGAAACCTTGTTTTCCTGTGGTACATGACAGATGGCATTGATTGTTTGAGTTTAGTGTTGCTAATAAGTTAAAGAAATAGTTGCTCATACTAGAATGGTGACTGTCAGATGCCAATTCCAATTCTATAGGATGGGCAAAAACCTCTTCTTGTTCAAGAAAAAAAACTCTGTGGCATATTACAATGTAGCTTTTAAGAATGTAAGTCTGTTATTAAATAAAGATGGCTGGCAAGATTCCAGTAAAGGGTGCTTAGAGAAGTAATGACTAAATTAGGTGGAGTAATCATCTTTTGATAGAGTCTCCCAGTGTTTGGTGCTCAGCATTGATTAGGAGTTCCCTGGGCACAAAGCAATGTTTGCACTATTACGATTAATTGCAGGAGACATCATGTCCTTGCTGCATGTTTGGTTGATCTGATTTCTGTTCACAGGCTCCACAGTGTCCTTTGGCATGATTCAGAGCATGTGGAGTGTAAGGAAAAAGTCTCTTTGTTTTCCCTTAAAATTTGTTGCCGAGTGGTTTAATTGGGCGCCTTTTTAATTGACATGATGTGAGTAATGTTAAACAATTGCTTCCTTTTCAGTTTCTCACGAGTCAAGATTTTCTGTTGCATTTTTTTTCTCCAAAACAGAGTTGTCTTACTATATGCACCCTTTCTGTACATATGGACTCTAGTTCATATTTGATTTATTCTTTGACACTGTTTTTATACTTCCTGACAATTTATTTCTGACGTGCAGGATTTAGAAACTCTATTTAATAGTGCAATAATTTCATATTTATGTCCCTTTTCTTTCCCATTTTTTTCACTATGTATATTTTTTTCCAGTTACTCCTTACATTTCAGTTGGACTGACCTCTTGTGTCCCTGCGAGGTTCCTTTTCTTTGTAGGACCAGTACAAAAATATGTTTCCATGACATTAAGGTACTGGTGCCATTAGCAGGAGACATTAAAAATTGATAGCTGGATATCAAAAATGCATTTTAAATGTAGGAAAGTACAAACTGTAGTGTGTAGCCTTACAGACTAATTCAGTCATAAACCTTTTCTTTGTTTAGTATTACTCTTGTTTTACAGTAGTTGGATGATGGCAGCTTTACTGGGTTGGGCTAATGTTTTTGAGCTCAGGCATGGGAAACAGAAAATAAGTGAATAGGACTTGTTAATGCATATAAGAATTGGAGCATGTGAAAATAATTCAGACTCTAAAAGGCAGGCATAATGTGAAACACTTTATATAAAAAACTCCAAAAACAAACCACACAAAACCAAAAATAGACTACTGCATTTTAAGTAACTGTTATTTGTAAGGTCTCGTGGAGTCAAAGCGTGATAAGAGATGTGAATGGAGTCTGCATAAATATAGAAGCTGTATGACTTGAGAAAGAGACATAACTTATCAAAATGATTACAGCATGCCTTTAGAGCCTAAGGGAACTACAGCTTTTTTGTCAGTGAAATAAGCCCATTTTATCATATACTTGTTTATATACTAAGCTAATAATGTTTACAAACACCAAAGCTTTTTCCAAGCAAAGTATTTGGCCTGAACAGGGAGTTCTCTTAAGTTATTCTGAATAGCTTTAGGTTTTATGGAACACTTTCCCCTCCCTTTTCCTATGAGTTATTTGTCTGCAGAGACTATAGGTGCTGATTTATTGAATGGCAGCTATAATATGATAGTAAGAATTGTATTGATGCTAGTGTCATTCACTCTAAGTGACAATAGGCAGAAATAATGCCACCACTGCTACGTGTCCTTTTAAAGTCTAATTTTTCTGTCTATACCTAATGTGGTACTACTTCACTAGGTCTGGCTGGGGCCATGGCAATATTCTCTTCACATGGTGAAAAACAGGTGCAAAGCCTTCAGTCATCCCCAACTTGTGCACAAAGCATCTCCAGAACAGATAAAGTTTGAATGGGTATTTATAGAAGATGAACACGATAGCCTGCACCCAGAGGAACACAGATACTATATAAGAAATTTAAGCATGTAATATCACTTCCTCGCTGATACTTCAGCATTCATTACATGTTCATGTAACAGCAGGCTTTTAATATTAGCTAATATTGGGGAATGACTTCATTAGCATTTAAGGAAGGAATTGAAAGTGTTTTGCATGGTATAATTCATTAGCTAATTGTCACTCTAGAAGATACTTTTCAGCTGTACACTCTGCACACTTAGGGAATTGCTGTACAGACCAGAGAGCAAGAAGAAACACATTTTTGTTATCCTCCTTTTCTCAGATACTGGAGAAATGTATTATTTATGTGACCCCTTTCATCATGGAAGATCTCAAAATACTTTTCAGCACTTCCATTTTCATTGACAATATTTGGAAATAAGAGATGAAAGCTGTTATTTAAATGTTGTTTTCCCACAGTTGTATAGCCAATAAGGCTGCAGATCAGGGAGTTACTTATGCAAGTCTCTAGAAAAAGGTACTGATTTCTGATGACTGCTGCAGCACGCTGACCCGTGCTGTTTCCTTCCAGGCAGAAAATTCTCTTTCACTTTTGTGCCTCATAGAAGCAATTTTTGAAGACCATTCATCCGTTACAGACTGCTGCTCTGCTTGTTAAGCAGTGTTTCTAGTGGGATAGCACACTATGCAAATATATTTTGTGTAAGTTTTCTAGGTCTTCCAGGTCCACTCTTTGCATTTCTGTTCCTCCATCCCCCTCGAGCTTTCTTGGTTTGGCTAAGTCAGGGACTGGTACTCGTTTTGCAAGTCTCTTTTTCTACTGAATTTTTTTGTGCAAGATTTTTGAGTTTAAAGTTCTGTCTCTCTTGATAGCACCATATTTCTTAACTACTGTCTTGAACATTTATTTGGAGAGTAGCAGTTTACACACCTTAAATAATTGCATATGATTTCTTAAGCCAGCTACAAGGCAGAATAGAAGGAAAACTTTAGCAGTGTTCTGAGGTCAGTGTCCTAATAAATGTCCATCTTCCTGTGGTGGTTTGTTGCTTTAATTTCCTACTGCAGTGGGAGAAAAAAGAAGTGCCAAAAGCATCCTAAGTTTCCTCTGCTTTCCAGACTGTGTAATCTGAACGTTGTGTATTTTTTGAGCCTAAGGCAGCACCTGAGCACTTCATTTATCCAAGCATGTTTCTGGCAAGTGAGCTCTTTTATGCAGCTCCTCTTGAGAGGAACAGTTGCCTGTGTCTCTGTGCTTGGTAATGATTCATTACACTCTCAGGGCTGCTCTTCAGTGTCATCTTTTCATAATTATATTCTTGCATGAATTTTGGTGGCAAGTATGGAGTTTCTGAGTTTGGGTGATTTGGTTTTCGTTGGTTTTTTGGTTTTTTTTTTTTTTTTTGGTTTTTTTTTTTTTTTTTGTATGGCATGGTTATCAGCAGGATTAGAGTGGCACTCTGTTCTGAGATAAACAGTGTCTCTGAATTCTGCTGAGGACTAGGACAGTTTTATGACTGTTAAACTGTTGTCAAGGTTTCTTGTGCATTTTTTACTTATGTCAACTTGTTCTTCTGAACAAGGCAAAACTTGTTCTTGGAATTGTTGTGGGTTAGATGCCATTTCCCAGTAGGTGATTTGACTGTTGTTTAGAAAATAAATTCTCCTTTTAGAAGCCTCTTAGTTTACCTGTCTCTCCTTTGATGTGGCTGCTGTTGAAGCAGGCCAGATTTTTAGCTAATTTGTATGGCTTTTCTCTGTTCAAATTGCTGAAAATAGTGGAAGCTTTCTGTGCATCCTGTGATACCTGTCTTTCAGCTAATGTTGTTTCTGTGACATTCTTCTTGAACATGTACTCATGTCTGCCATTTGTTCTGTTGAAGAAATTTCACCTTCCCATCCCACTTTCTGAAGTATTCCTGCTCTGCTCGTGGAGCAGTAATTTCAGTCAAATGTTCTACTTTAGCTCTATCTTTAAGCATATTTAAAAGCCTTATTCAGGAAAGCAGAAATATTTTGGAGTATCATGGTTTTCATAGTAACAGGTGTAGATACTTTCAGTAGTTTTACTTTCTACATGTGGGGCTTTTTGTGAATGATGTGAAAATCCATGATAAGTCATAATTTAGCACTTTAAGTTTCTGGATTATCCCTATATAGTGCTAATTTATAACATAATTAACATTCTGATAACCATGGCCAAAATACTAGACTTTAATTTTGTCACCAACACTCCTCTATTGTAAGATATCCTTTTGTAAGTAAGGATATAGCTGTGGACAGGTTGGAAAATTGTTAATAGGAGTTAAATGTCGCCAGAAGAATGGGAGGGTGGATCTAATGTACGTCCTTCTGGATAAGTCAGAAACATAAAATCTAAAAACGTAATTTTGTACACGTAGTAATGTTGATGTGTCAGTTTTTTGTCCAGTGGCTGACTTTTTCTCTCTTCTTCCATATGAAGTGCCATCTCTGTGGAACAATTGTGAGCCCAATGTGAGTGAAGGAGTAGTTCCTTTTTTGAAGATCAGTAATAACAAAATTTGAGTAATCCAAAGTAAAGGTAGCCATGATCTCTGCTCTGACCTTTTCCTCTCCTTTTTTTCTTTCCTGCATGTGTATGTGTTCCTACATGTGTATTTGGGTATTAATTAGGTTCTTTTATCTTACAGTTTGGGCATAAGCACCTCTTATAAGCTAAGGAGCAAAGGCTTGTATTGGGTTTTCATAAGGGTTTCTACTATTCTCTCTAACTAGCCAACTCACTGAAAGCCAAAATCTTATATTTGGCTTGAAGACTGTTTATATCTAACCTAGCTGATATATCACTAAAGGGAAAAGTATTCAGAGAAGCATGAAAATATACAGTAGGATTAAACAGCAAAGCATAAGGGTTTATTCCATACAGGAGCAGCCTTTGAAAGCTTAAAAGCAAGCTAAAGAAAAGCTATACAGGCATTAATTGTGGGAAGTTAATGTAAAATGGGAATCAGAAAAGATGGTTTTTCAAATCCTTTCAGCTACTGAAAGCATTGAATCAGGCTCTTAGGTTTACAAGTGATCAAGTATAGAGATAGAAAAGAAGCCTATTAGGGATAAAGTAAATTCGTTGAAGTGCCTGTTACATACCTGCTCACAATCAGCTCTGTAAAAAGAGTCTCTTCTGTCCTACCTTGAGGATAGTTTTAGACACATTTGACCAAAATTGTTGGTTATTTAAGGTGGAATGAATGATATCTGAGAGTGAGCCAGCACTAAAGTCAGTATCCATGTGGTTCTATAAATAAAGAAGTTTACATGCAAGGCCTTGCTGAATGCTGGCTTGTCTGTTAACTGAAAGTGCTAACTCTTACCAGTTTAATTCAAGTTTTATTCCTTCAAGCGCTTGATTGTTCAAAACCTAACCAAAGCAGAACACCTGCTACTTCCTTTTTGTATTTCTCCTTCCCTATTTACTGATTGCTTCCAGAGCTTCACATCAAACTTGATGAAAACATAATTCTTACTTTTGCAGTTATTTGCTTGATTTCACTTGGGAAATCTGCACACAACTATATCTGACAATAGCCAGTTATTCCCGAAGGATCCTTTATCATCCTCTGAAAATCCTTTTGCCTCTGAACACAAGAGGAATAAACAAAGACTGGAATAAGCTCTGAAGTACCAACTGAGTGCCTCACCATGTGCACATGGGTGATCCACAGCATACTTACTTGGACTGTGCACACATGCATGTCCTTTCCATGGAAACTGGAATGAGGGTGCAGAGAATGGGAATGCCTAGGTTCCATCCTGACATTTAATCATGGCAAATCTGCAAAGTAATTGTGAAACATGCAACTTTATTGTTTGGTCCTACTGACTTATGTTTTGCTGCTTTTTCTATGCACAGACCTTTTTTTCTTTGAAATTTCTTATAATTTTTGAAATGACAAAAGCCAGTCTGCTACTTGCACTGAGTACTAATTCAAACCTTTCATTTACTGGAGCAGATTTAGTAGGATCTATCAGAAAGTGTGGTTTAGCCCTAGTTTTCTGATGAAAATACCTGTTTTGGCATAGTAGTTTCTATCTCCATAATTGCTTGGAAGAGGATGTACTTGATGCTTTCCCATCTATCTGAAGTGGAATAAAAAGTACATAGCTGCAGTTACAAGACTTACCTCAACATGCAAACTTTCTGCCAGGTGCTTTGAGGAGGCTGAAGTGTCTTTTTGAAAAAACACTTTTTTTCACCTAATAACTAATAATATTGACTCCTTCCTCAAGCTTCCTAGGAGAAGACATTGGTAAGAGAGTTTTTATATTCAAGGGAGATTTTTCTACAAGTCTTTTATGATGTCCACTTATTTCTATGGAACTTCTGTGGTATTCGTCTCATCTTCAGATGGCATCTGTGACCAGTTTTCTAGTCTTTTTCTCTTACTATGTGTATATATGCTACCAAAAAGAGTGGAATTCATTTGTCCCACATTGTTGGATAAACTTGATTAAAAAGGCCAACACTGTCACTCATATTTAAATTGAACTGTTCACCATTCCTTCTTCCATGCTTATGTACTCTTCACTTAAATTTTTTTGGAATAGCAAGGAAATTACAGAAGTCAAAAGAAAGCTAATCTAAGATCTTCTGCAAAAAAAGGTGAATATAATGACTTAGTTACCAAGGTCTGTTGATCTGATAAATCCCAGGCAAAAGAGTAGAAAAAGCAAAGCTGTAAGTGTAAAGTATATTGAAAGACAGGATTATAATTAATGCAAATCACTTATGGTTAATGAAAAAAACGATCATGTCAAAGAGACCCTGACACGCTGGCTTTGCATGTTTTGGAGGTTACAAGAAATACACTATTAAGCCTATGTTACCCAATGAAAACTGAAGTTGATGTTATTTCCCCTATGCCAGACAAACACAGTGGTAGGTTCAGCATTCAGATGTATGAATTACCCACTGCAGCTTTTTTCGTACTTGTCCTATATCCTATATGTGTGATAACTTCCCAAAAAGTACTTCATAGTGCTGTTTAGATCATAGTACTGGCCCAGAGTGTAAGCAGCTCCTTCTGTGTCCACTGTGAAAGGATTTCTAAAAGATGGAGTGAAGAGTCTTGCCTCCTCAGAAAATACCAATGACCATCTACTTGAAGTCAAATGCATGTGGTTTTTTTCCCTTTTTTTGCTCTGTCTCTGCAATGCTTTGCAATATTTGTGAGTGTTCCCTTACCTGTCTCTTCCCTGACTACCACCGCCTCCCTGACCTGCCCTGCCAAGAAATAAAAGCAAGATGGAAGTTTTTCCTACAGCAGAGAGCAGAAACAGAATTCAGAAGTGCTCAAAAGAGCTGTGAATATCTGGAGAGCTGCATGATGTCATATGGCTTCTGTTTTGTACCAGTTGGAAAGAATTGTTTTCCTACTGATAACTTACCTTGACACAAATCTTTCTTTTGAGTAAAACTCTGAAACCAAAGAAATGCATACTAAGTTTACTTGTTCAAAAGTGTTGGTACTCAGAATATATAAGTATAGCAAATTTCTCAACAGTGCCTTAAAAAGACCTCTCCCTAAGGCTCACTAAGAATGTTTATTAGAAGAATTCAAAGGCAGCACAAAGCAGTTTGAGTTCTCCCAGACCATCTAAAAGACCTGCATGACTAGTGCACTTTTGTCTGTTTACATGTAATTGTTCAATGCAAACTTACATATTAAATCCACTAAAATGGTCTCTTTCTTGCTGTGAAACTGTCAAACTGTTGAAACACTGAAACTGGACATCTCTGTTTCTTTCCATATGACTCATCACTTTGTTTGCCTCATTTAAATGTTTTGCACCTCATTAATTTCTTGTCATTATTTTGTGTGTCTTGGTTCTTTGTACTGGACAATAAGAACTTTGTTTTAATTTGTCTTTTTGCTTTTTAAACTTTGGTACAGGCAGTTCTCCATTACAGCTCCTTGTTCCATCTACAACAGGGTAAGATGCTTCCAGACATCAGCATATTGCCTAAAAATCAAGGAAGTGCTTTAGTGTCCCACTGTCTTTTTTACTCCTCTTGTAGGAGATACAATGAAATCCTGACTCCTGTGAAAACAGGAGACTGCCAGCTGTGCCTTATGCATGTTATGTAGTAGAATGAAGAGAACCTCTTATGTCTGTTTCAGTCAGAGCATGCTGACTGGGTCTTTCAAATCAGTTCCTGAAATTGGCTTACGAAACACAAGATGAAGAAATGCAAAGAAAAGGCTCACCAATTATAATGAACAAGATCTTTCAAGGAGTCTCTGAGAAGCAGCTTAAAAAAAATAAAAACCACCAAAAGAAACCACTAAAAAATACCCAAACACCAAACAAAAAGTCCCAAGCCCTCCCAATTTAGAAAGTACATATTTTGCAGTGCTGTGTCCAGAACACCATATGAGAGTTGCTTTTGCAGAATCCTTTTATTTCAGCCTCTAGTAGTTCCAGATTACTGTGTTTGTATCCCTCCCCTTTCTTCTTGTTTTCTCTCTAAGAGTAAATATGAAGGTCATCTCTGGGCTCAGTCCATATGTCTGAGTGTTTCAGCCTCTAGCAGTTCCAGATTACTGTGTTTGTATTCCTCCCCTTTCTTGTTTTCTCTCTAAGAGTAAATATGAAGGTCATCTCTGGGCTCAGTCCATATGTCTGAGTGATTGTTTTGTACTATATAGCTACTGGTTTTTTTTCCTAGCTTCCTTCACAAATTCCTAGTTTGAAAACAAAGGCTTTGAAAGTTCATAATTGCAATATACTAATGAGGAAACCTCTCTACAAAACTGCATAATTAAGTAATTTTTTTTTCCAGATGCTGTTAACAGATACAGTTTCTTACTAGTTTTTTTATTTTACCACTTCAAAAATTCTTTTAAAAAGAAAACCTTATTTCAGTGCCTGCTTGCCCAATGTGTTCCGAAGGCTCACTTGTGAGCCAGGTTATAAAGGAGATCATTGTTCTGCCTCTTGTACTATGCTACTGAATTTGTAGGTATAGTATGTGTGTAAGACTTTATTAGATAGAATAGTATATGTAGTAAAAGAAAAAATACATAGCAGCCTTTAAGCTATCATCAAGCTGAAGGCCAGAGAATGTGTGTTCTTGCAAGTTTAGGAGTTAAGTATGCAAATCCTCATTTTCTCTTGAGAAATTACATATTTTTGACAGTATTGGTGTAACCTGATGAGAATTCAGCCAGTGAAAATTCTCCAGTAAAGTTAATTAAGGCTGGTATCCTGAGAACACTTTGCATTAATTTTGTATCAGATTATACTTCTACTTTCTGCAACCTTAATTAATCAAATTTTAATGGTTACTCAATCCATTGCACAGTTTGGGGCTTAAAAATATCAAGGGGTATGTTGCTAATTGAATACTGTTATGTGGGAGGGGAGGGATAGGTAGATATTGGTCGCCTTTTCTAAAGGGGAAATAGATTCTGAGCAGAAGGCAGAGAAAGACGAAAAGGGCAGCTGGTCCTTCAGGACAAGAAATAGCAGCAGAAGAGAGGCAGCAAAGTAATTAACAAGTCTTTCTCCACATGAGAAGGTGGCCTTTACTGTGCCTAATTACACAGACAGTAATTTAAAACATGCTGTCTTGTCTCACAGTTGGATCTTTCAGAGCCTGGCTCATGCAGGCAGCCTCCTGGAGTCTCAGGTCTGTAAGCAGAAACCCAGGTTGTCTTTGCATGAGACCACAAGCTGAGAGGACAGGTTTCTTGTGTAGAGTTAGAGCTCTCATCCTTTGTGGATTAATATTGAAGTTTAATCCTTTGTAGATTAATGGCCTGTAATGTTACCGTTTTGCATTGTACCAGGATTCAAAGGCGTATCAACTTCAGTGTAAACCTGGGCTCCAGTGAGCAGAAAGCTAAAATCTGATTTTACAAATGCTGTGCAGTTGTGTGATTAGGCAGCAAATATTTAGTTACTTGTACTATATGTCAGGAACGAGCAGGTCTGGAGCAGGCTGTACTAATGTGAGGGAATCGTCTTGCCAAGACGCAGTTGTGTGTCTAAGTTGAGGGCTGTATTTCACCTACTACATGGTGATAACTTTTTAAACTCACTAATCATGGATTAAGCAATGTTCCTGTACCCTTCACTTCTCCAGTGCTTTTAATGCTGGACTCTTGAGCCAAGAAAATATCTGAGAACTGCATACAGCCTTTAGGAAACAGAATTCAAGACTCTAATCTTTCCTATTTTACTTAAAAACAGTAAGTATCTAGAACTGCTGGCCAGACTCTTTGTATTTGTGTCACCTAAGATCTGGTAACAAGGACTTTCTGATCTTGAACTTGCTAAGAGGCACCAGTGAGCCATCACAGTCATGAGGACAGCTGCTGCAACAGGGATATATTGACATGCCTACTCAAGTTTAGTGGAGGCTACAGAAAACATGAGACTGGAGCACATCATGAGCAAGCAGGGACTGCAGGAACTTGGCTTGTCCAGCATGAAAAGGACACTACAAGGTGTAACAGCACTACCCAAGGAGGTGTTGTGGAGGTGTTATAGACTTTTCTTGGAGTTCTGCAACAAAAGGATAAGTGGCAATGGCCACAATTGCAATAAGAAATTCCAGCTACATGAATGAAATTGTTTCACTTAGAAAATGGCATAACACTGGTACAGCTTGGCATAATGCCTGGGCAACCTCCAGCCTTGGAGATTCTTCTGAAAAGCCTCAAAATTCTTCTGAGTCCCTGAGCAGCCAGACTGAGTTAGCCTATCTAACCTCAAGTGGTTGTTGGACTTGATGGCCTCCAGATACCCCTTCCGAAGTTTTTCTGTGATTCAAAGAGTGGTGGCTCACTCAGTGTGCCTATACAGACCTATCAGTCCTGACTGAAGGTCTGAGTTTAACTCAAAAATCTGTGTGGAAGTAGGGAAGAAGTGAATGTCACTGCTCATCTTCCACATAATTGCTTCATTCTGTGGAAGAACAAGACATGGAATCCAGACTGTCCTCAGTCTCAAGGAACCCATGGACAGAACCATCAGTATAAAAGGTATGTTGAAACTGGTTTTCTAGCACAATTGTTTTTCTTTCTGGTCCTGTGCCTTCTTGCAGATGAGGATGCCTAAATCTGTAGTCTTATGATTTGTGTGCTGAAGACCAGGAGACCTTCACTTCTGGATCATGCTCCTTAGATTAAGTGCATTGATTTTAATGATTGCTGGAGTAAAACACATGAGCAGTTCTGGAAGTCCTCTTAGCTTTTGTTGTTATGCTTTGAGCTTTTCCATCACACAGTGCTTATTTCACAGGAATAAGCTGATCAAGGATCATGACACCTGAGAGTGTCCAAATGCAGCAGAGTAATGCTCAAGTGCCAAGATGAAATGGGTCTCAAACTCCTAGGTGCAGAAGAGAGTGGTGGCAAGCTGCTTTTCTCCTGAACCTGCAAGACATGACCACAGCCTTTTTTGTGAAGAGATGATTTCTGTTTTCCATATGAAGTTCTTACTAAGACAATGAGATATGAACATAATAAGCAATTCCATATTTAGGTATTAATGACTTTGTCATTGTTTAATGTACCTTACTCTGCTGCAGAAAAACACAGATATGTGACAACAGGCCTTGCAAACTAAATTTATCCTTCTATAAAATCCACCCACGTAGAAGATATTCAAGAAAAGCTCCATCACATGCTGAAATCTGTGAAACATAAAAGAACCCTGGGAAGTAAATTAATTTAAATTAATAACAGTATATTGTTCATATTGTACTGGGAGGGAATGACACAAGAAACCACAGAAATCCATTAAAGAGCATGGAATTTCAAGACTGTTTGGGGTTTTTCTTGTGTTTTGTTTTTTGGTTTGTTTTTTTAATTTTTAATTGTGAATATTGTCAACATGATTCTAGGAGACCCTGTAGCTTCTTCTCTTGAAGTGCATTCATTTTAAACAACTGCCAAACTCTTTCTGTACAGATCTGTTAAGGAAAGCTAGTAAGAAATATTCATTCTGGATAGAGAAAACACTTTTTTCCCAATTCTCGGGAAGAAAAAGTATATTTGGTAGTAACGTCGCTAGTGGCATAATATGAAGCAAAGCACTTTGTATAGAGCACAGGGTTTTTTATTTATGCATGCTGCACCATTATAGTTTATATTTTGTTTTTTCCTATTTGTAATTCTTGGTTTTTTATAACAAAACTATCATTGGATCTTATCTTCTAAATTCTGTCCTTATCTATTTGGTGTTAACCATGATTAGCACAATGTTTTCCAGTCTTCTTCAAAGCAAATAGAAATATCCTTGTGACATAGCATGTTTCTGGCTCTGTGTGTTTTAAGAAAAAAATATATTCAATCTTATAATGGCATAATGAGAGTAATTTTCTTAATGAAGCATGTGAGCTGACTTGCAGTACTTACTCTTCTAGATGTACCTCATCACAATTTGTTTCTAAGAACCTTCTTACCTAGTATCAGGCATGGTGTCTCTGGACCTCCTCTGCTCTATTACTGTTGTTTTAGAGTGCCCAAGACTAGTAGGAAGAATGCAGGAAAAAAGAACATAATATGAAACTGAACAGAGCAAAAATTACCTGAGTCTCATATGGTTTTGCTTTAGAAGATCTGCTTGATACTGTTGTAACATCTAAAAGACATGATGCTGTGCTGCTTCATTAAAACTTCATGCAGTAACATTAGAGCTCAGTGGCATCTTAATCTGCTAAATAATCAGACTAAACCAGTTTGCCTTTGTTGGCAGTGTAATCATAATCTCTGTTTAATCAAATTACAGGTGGTGGTTTGTTTTGTTCAGCTTCTCTGGGTTATTTTTTTAACCAGAAAGTTAACTGGTTAAAATTGTTCCAACTAAACTTCATTGGGTAAGAAGCATTTGTTTGGTCTTGTATGTGATGAGTGAGTGGAAGAGGTGTGCTTGTGTTTCATGGAATTATAGAGAGCTGTTTTGATTTTTAATGATAAACACCCCTCCCTTCTTTCTGCTTATATTCCTAGAGCGAATTTGGTGAATGCCTTTTCCTCCTCTACTGTTTTTATTGAGGATGGCATAGCACTTAATTTATTCTTGTCTTCATATAATATCCTCTTTTGATTGTAAGACTCGGAGAATTTGTTCATGTTTACATGTTCTCAGCAGTCCAGCTGTATCTTTTTTAAGGACAGGAAAAAAAATCGTTCAGTATTTCTTTTTGTGGGAAAGTTTTAATTAAGTTTGGTGTTACTTTCTGTTGAATCCATTAACTTTTGAAGTCCCTTAAATGGTATCCTGAAGTAGGCCAAACACAAGTAGAACTTATGAAAAATAACTTTAATGAACGTAGGAATCATCATGTTGTGTAGTGTGATAGATTCAGGCAATAACCAAATTTGACTTTACAGATAAGTTTGCTTTCTTTGGCATACAAGTCAAATGGCTAGAAGATTTGTAGTGATTCCCAAAAAACATCTTGTCACATGTAAATAATTTCTGTCTGGTTACAAATATGTAAATCCTGTAATGACATCATGAAAAATAGCTCCGTGGAAAGGAGGGGACACATGTCAAGACATGTGGATTCAGCAGTGCTTCACACAGGAATGTAGCACCCAAAGTTTGCAAGTCTTCATCCAAAAGTTGTCTCTAGGGAAATAATTTTCTATTGCAGTTAGATTCTTGATATATTTTTTTTCCTTTCAGTGCTTTTTATGTTTAAATTTTTATATTTCATAATTCACGACAATTTTTTTTTGTTTAATTGATTTTAATATTTGAGTGCTAACGTTTGAATATCAATCCTTACAGGGGGTTGAGCAAGAAAAGTGGGAGAAAGGGAGAAAATATTGCTTGGTTCTGAAAGTCATATTTAAAGATATTCCCCACAAAGGGTTAACAGGCAAGTTATGTAGTGGGGGTAGAATCATTTTGTGAAGAAGGATTTAAAAGACTTTGAGGCTGAGCATGGCATAGTTAAGATGTGTCTTATCAGAATGTTATTTCATTCAGATTGCTGAAAAGCTTTTCTGAACTGAAGATACTTCGCCTTTCCATTTTTGTCTTGGCTCTGAATTCATTGGAGTCTAGTGAAAACAAATATGGAATGTTATCTGCTGTGCAAATATCAATGCTGTTTGTTTGAAAATACTGGCAGTGTTTCTACTGGATCATGAGGAGGCTGTAGGTATAAGGTATGTAGTAGCAATGGAAAATTTTGTTAAAGGGGAGGGTAGAAAAGATGATTCTTGGTGGTTGAGATAGCAAATTTCAAATTTATTGCACTGAAATTAAAATTTGCTTACCTAAAGGATGCCTGTGGAGTACATGTGCAGTGACGTTTTCAATCCAGGTGTAAATAGGCAGGTTAGAAAATGTGGGCATAATTGGTTAGGAGGAGAAAAAAAAGGTCTTTGCCTTCTCTCTCCTGCCCCCCCATATTTCTTCCCTTAATGTTTTTTACAGTCGGGATGAACTTCTGACGGAGATGAAATCTAAGTGGGGTTTTTCTTCAGCAACATTTGGTCTTGAAATTTGTATTTTATCTTCAAATTTCATGGGTGGGGTCCTACATTTCAATGTTACATTAAGTCAAATTTTCAGAAGTTTTAAAAGGGCTTGCATTTGGTAGTTGATTTCACTACTTTTACAAAGGTTAGTTCATACTAATTTCTGAAGCATAAGGTTCTTTGTAGTATCCCATGTTGGTCATCTGAAACTGAGAAGATGAGTCTCTATATACTCTAATTATTCATGCAAACTTGACATATGGGCAAATGTTGTCTTTTTACCTATTGTTCTTTTGGAATGTTTACTTTATGAACAAGCTAATCAATGCTTAGTCTAGACCCAAAACCAAACATGTTGCCTCTTGCAGTGTGTTTGCATTCTTGGCACTTCTGGCTCTTCTAGGAGGCATTAGTTCAATTGAATAATATGGTGTGATCTTGAAAAAAACCTTGTAATTGTAATTTAGTTTCTATAGTGAATGCTTTCTTGAAAGTAGCTGTTAAGTTTGAAAAGCTTCAAGTATATACTCCTCTCTTACCTTTCTTGGTACAGAAACCTTAAAATGTCAAAGTTAATGTTGTATTAATATTATTTAAAATAACAGAAAAGATTAATTGTCCTCTCTCATGTAAAACAGGACTACAGTCTTGGGGAAAAACACAGTGATTCTGGTGCTGTAAAAGTCACAGCTACAGTGATCATGAGCACTGAGTTTTTCTTGGTCTGTGATGGTAGAAGCTGGTGAGTAGAGAATAGTGCCTTCCTGTCTATTTCTCATGGTGTTAACGTGCTTATCCACACAGCCTTTTCTTGGAAAGAGCCTGCCTCCTGTCAGCTGGGAGATAGCAGGGGTGAGATCCTGACATGGCTGTGATTTCTAAGTCTTAAGTGAGGGAAAGTGAAAGAAGGGCAGTCTCAGCAGTTAGTGGAGTTTAAGGGAGACTGGAAAGCACAGTAAGTACTTATGGTCATTTATAGCCACCGAGTATCTTCTGACAGATAGGAATTTTGTTGCTGGCTAGGTTTTGGCGGTGAGGTGCCCTAGTGGCAGCCTCTGTGGGGAAAGCCAGGGCTGCCCCATGCTGGACACAGATCAAGTCTGCTCCGTGGATTTACTGCAGGATGCAGCTGAGCCCCTCAGCCAGGACAGTGGTGTCTCTGGGAAAACATATTTCAGCAAGGGAATAAAAAAAAAAACTAAACACAGAGGCAGAGGAGAAATAAAGATAGTGAGACAGCAGAGGGAACACAAAGGTTGCTGGAAAAGGAAGAAGTGGATTTGTTGCTCCAGGCCCCTGGAGGAGACCACAGTGGAGTAGGTATAGATGTAGGTATTTCCCTGCCAGTGTGTGCCACATCAGAGCTCCCTGCTGTTTCCTGAAAGAGCTCCAGCCCACACTGGAGCCTGTGGGAGCAGCCCATGGGAAGGACCATGCTGGAGGAGGGGAAAAGCATGAGGAGGAAGAAGCAGCAGGACCATCAACTGTTAGGGGGTAATGTGACTGCACCTTCCATTCACCATCCCCTTGGGCTGCTGCTGGGTGTTGGGGAGGGCTAGAGCAGTCAGAAACTACAGAAGTAAAGCTGAGCCTTGGCACAGGGTGGGTGAGGGCAGGTAGGGGACTGATGTGGAGGGAAGGTGTTGCTTTAACTTGTCTTTGTTTCTCACTATCTAAACTGTTTTAATTGGCAGTAAGTTAGTTTTCCCCAAGTCGAGTCTGTTTTGCTGGCGCTCATAATTACTACAATATGTCCCTATTTCTATCTCAACCCACTGGTTCTTTACTCTTTCATCTTGCCATCATCTCCCTTGTCCTCCTGTTGAGGTGGAATGAGAGAGCAGGGTGAACATCAGCCAAGAACAAGTGGTTCTTTAAAGCTAATTATTTCAGAAATAAATAGACAAAGGTTTGGGATGTAAGGCAGTTCTCTTACAGCTTATGGGAAATCTACTAAGCTTACAGATTCTACTACTATATATGTCTAGATGAAAGTAGTTATGCAGATGGAGTGAATATTTAATGATACCCATCTTGGCAGGTATACATACATATATTTACACGGGTAGATAAAGTCATATTCAAAGCTCTCTAATCCTGAACACTCAAACTGTTGCATAGGAACATCACTGGTTTCTACCAGTTTTCTCTGGTGTTATGGTCCTTCATGTTTTTCTAAGTATAAAGGTGGATAGTTGTACTTGGGATGGGGTAGAGGCTTACAGATAGCTGTCAGCATCCCAAGATTTTTGCCAGGAGGAATGACAGCTATAAAATAAATAAAAATCAAATAAGTCTCATCTCTATCAGGAAACACTTCAAGTTGATTTTCTTCCTGCTCAGTCTGAGGGTCCATTTGGGTTTGTTTTCATGCACTTTTTTACTGTGTTCTGCCCATATTTCTTTTCATTGTCTCCCAGTTACTTAATTTTTTTATTCTCTTTATTGCTAAAGTTTAGCTTTTACTCAAACAAGACACTTTCTTAGTTACTATGAGATGTGGGTTTCGTTGCCTCAGATTTTGAGCAACATTTTTTATATTTTTACCTTTCTTCTCTGAATTTATACCTGTAGCTTGCCTTTTATGGGGAATATGGTATCCAGGAATTCACATCTGTGGGTGCTTCTTGCTCTTGAAGGGTTTTTCCCTGTGCCAGGATTTAAGAATTGGAAGACTTAAGCAGTCTTCTGCCCACATATGCATTCTTACTGTAAGCAGACAGCTGGTACTTCCTTTCATTATCCACCAGCAGGTAGTAAAAAGGAGGAAATCTGCAATTTGCATGGCCCTGAAGCTCAAGTAAGCTATTCAAATACAGATGGATTTGTGTAGTCTGACAACATGAATTCCTCTCAGGAATTTTGTAAGGGTTTCTGTAAGTTCTCCTGTTTCTGCTATACCTGTGTGTTTATGCTCATAACCAGAAAGCATGGCTTACACTTTATGACATTTTATTGAGTTTATGCATATGGCAGGAACTGTATGTTCAGATTCTTCTTAGGCTTTTCTAACCTTACTTAGTGGCTAGCAACTTCTGTGAAAGGGAGAGTTGCAAGGCAGAATTAAGAAGTTGAGCTGCAGGAAATATGTGTTTGGTTGGATAACTTTTCTTGGCATGAATATAAAATGTTTACTGTATGTGGTTTCTAATAGGCCATCTTTTAAAGTTATTGAGCAATTTGTTAGGGTTGGCTGAAATCAATGAGCTGTGTGAGAGTCCAGAAAATTCTGCTTTGTTTATATGCTTCCATCACTGGCTTGTAAATTGCCCAAATTGGCATTTTCTTTTTCTAGATGAAGAATTGGGACATGAGATGAATATGAGTTAAATATTTGAGCTTTAATTTCACTTGAAACTGGAGCAAAGAGAAATATTTGGCCATCAGGTTCAAAGCTGTAACTGTGATTTTAAGTAGCTGTGGTTTGCAGAACTTGTATATTCCTCGATTGTGGCTGGGTATTGTGTTTGTCAGGGTACCTGGGTTTGCATCTCGAAATGCATCTTAAATCTGAGTGTCATGGACAGATTGTGTAACACAACACAATTGCTAATTAAATATTAATCTATGCAATCCAATTATTTTTTTTTAGTTTCCATCTAGTTCCAGAACATGGAACCTTGTCAGAAAAGTACTCTATAGTGTGTAGTTTTCAATACGAAGTGTACAAAATGATCCTAGGTGACAAAGGATTATTTAGCAAGGGACTTAGTTTCACTTTTTTCCTCCCTGTTTAATTAAACTCTTTTTTAAATGTGGGCATGCAAAAGAGGTTGCTAAGGTTCCTGTCTTCAAGCATATTGTGACAAATGTTAAGGATTTCTTTTGGCTAGGTTAGAAATTATTTGGCCTGTCTTTGAAATGCTCATAAATACTGCAAAGTATAAAATACAAACTGCACATAATAACAACACATTTCACCATTACAGAGTTCTTTATTAATGCTTTCTTCTCCTGCACCCGATTCTGGGTCATTTTTGAGGTTTCAATTTTGTTATTTGCCACAAAGGAGATCCTTCCAAGTGTTGCTGCTCTTCAGGTCTTGATACCTTAGCTGTTAAAACAGTATCGTTACAGATTTGAGTCTGAGCTGTACTACTTATGTGGTTTTAAAGAACAGAGACTTGAAGTCTGGGAGAGTCCCACTCACTGAACCTTGCTGACTCATATTCTTGGATAGCTTGGCTATTATGCATGTATGTGGTTATGCATATGAATATGGAAAATTACCCCTTTACACCACCTCCTGCATTTGGTTTTGAGAAGCCTCACACCGTCCACTCTGTTTAAGAAAAAGTCATTTTTAAGACTCAGGATCTTGCAAACAGTATGAAATTGCTGCTCTCTTCCCCCTCTTCCTTTAAAAGGCTGCAGGTGGACTTGCCTCTGCAGGGACCTTAATTTAAACCTTGCTCTTATTTTCTCTGGCTCTGACAAACATCTTGCTCTTTATCACAATTCTGGACTGACACGCTGCTCTCTGTAGATGCAACTGCTGCTGAACATGCTAAGGTGAACAAGAGAGAAAAAAGAATAAGAGGTAAAATATTTCCTTTCATTAAAATATTCTGTACTGTTAGACCTCCTTGCTTTGATGCCTCAGCCTGGTGTATTGTAAGATGTTTGGCCCTCTGGAATTAATCAAGGCTGTTTTTAAGAGACTTGTATTTATATTGCTCTGTGGTTTTTTACAGAGATTAATTAACCTTAGGTTCACAATTATGCCAGCTATAAGAAAACAGAACATATTTTTCCACTCTTGAAGCAGGAGCACTAGAAGGTTGTAACAAGAAAAATGCTTTTGAAGGCTGGAAAGATTGAAGGTTTCATGGGACAGTTTCTCAGGGGCTGCTTGAAGATACCTCAGAAAGCAAATGCAGATCCAATTTTTGGTATCCACAGTGTGATTTTAAAAATCTGGAACCTTATCCTAAAGAATTCTGGCATCAACTTATTTGATAAGAAATTGCTGCAAAATAAAGAATATTTGCATGTGTTCATTCTGTTGAGATTATTAGCTTTATAATAGACTCTGTATAGAGAGGGTTCATTTTTCCTGCGTGGTGGGTGACATACTCTAAATAGAGAACTTTTCTTTTCCCTTTAATGAAATAGAGTAAAACAAAGAAAAATTAAGATTTTTTTCCCATCTGATAAATATATGGCTCTCATATGCAGGAATAACATCTGGCAAAAATATAGGGTTATTTGTGATATTTACCTCCCTGTGAAAATGCAGCAGGTATGTCCAGAATTTTGCAAGCAGTAATATTCTTTTTTTTAATCTTAAGTATCTACCAGTACTTCCCAGCTGACCACTATCTAGCATTGTGGTAATATCAGTGGTCCATTATAAAGAATCTGTAAAGTATTCCTGCTGGAAACAAGTCTAAAAAAAGCACATTTGAGACAATTATTTCAGGAAGCCCTAAGTAGGCTATGCTGTTGCATAGCAACAGAGCCAGGCAGTCCTTAGTCTCTAAAGTAGTCAGTGTACACATGGGAACAGAATGCAAAAATGATGGAAACCTTGAAAAATTTAAGGCTGATAATAGGAGAAACCAAAGTGAAATGATATACAATATAAAATGTGAATCTATTTTGTGAGGTATAATAAATTGAACTGCTTTGAAGTTAAAAAAACTGAAATGCTGTTAGCCAAATTGTTCTCTCTCTCTCTCTTTTTTTTTTTTTTTTTTTTTTTTTTTGTGCTTCTAGATAGTAATTAAAAGGCAGAACGTCTGATGGCTGAGAAAACTAATTCAAATGTAAAGTAGGTTTTAAATGCCTGCCACGGGACAAAAAAAACGGATGGGAAGGACAATTGGTTATCAACAAATCAAAAAGCTGACCAGATATACCAGTAATGTGAATGTCTTTGTGCCACAGTACATTAATCAATATTTTATAAATTGCCTTTTCCATCTTTTTTTTTTTCTGTGCCAGGCATTGAAAATATACTTTAGATATCTCATGTTCACAGGTCTTCAGGCTAGCCCGGTGGTGTTTATCTTTGCAAATACTGAAAAATGTGATGTCATTGGGTGTATTTTTGGAAACTCCAAGCTTGCACGTGAAATGTGAGATCTTCACAGAAGCAAATTATCCTATAGCAGTTCTATTTTTTCTGAGAGGTAACTGATTTTATTAAAAGCAAATAGGAGCCAGTATTTAATATTTAGAAACACATGGTTGTGGTTGATCTTGCTATCAAAAAGGCAAATCCTTTCCTTTCAGTACAGTGTTTGCCACTGCCCAAAAAGAAACACTAATAAGCTCAAGCTTTTCTGTTCTGGATGCTGCAATACATACTTTCTTGATGAGTCATGACTGCATGATTTTAAAAGGAATCACATGCAAACAGTTGAGTTATTTCACCAGAAATTACTGAAAATATATGTAATACAACAAATGCTGCTTCTGTTTAGTAGCTTACATTACCCTAAAGTTTTGGGGAAAAGTGCCTTGGGAGGGGGGACAGCTATTTGTTTTAATAATAAGGAAGAGTTTAAGGACAACTTAACTGTAGAGCATTTAGATAGCTTGAGTATTTGATAGCCAGACTACACATTGTCCTGAAACATTGAAGAATCCTAGCAAATAGGTGTGGAAGAAGCCTTATGAAAATGCTGGAGCATCCTTCTGTTATAAATGCTAAGTTATAAATGCTGTCATGATGCTGTTATCTAGACATTTTCTTCTTGCTGTTCTAACTGCATGCTTTCCCTTTCAAAGGCTTTGTTACCTGCAGACGGCTGTTGTAGATGCTGTAAACATATCAGTCAAAGTGACAGAGTGATGAACATCACAAAATGCAAACTTCAGCTAACTTGGGGCTGGGAGCAACCCATGGCAATGGGGGAGCCAAGCCCTGCATTCAAATCAGTGGCCCTGTGTCAAGTCCTTGAGTCAAGTCATCCCACTGGGAGCTTTTTGGCAGAGAAGCTGGAAGAGTCCACCACAGTCTTCCTTTTTGGTTGTAAACTGGCTTCTCTGACTGAACTCTTGAATTATCTAAGGCAATTGCGTCTTCCTCCCCATCTCCATATGCTTTTTTCTTCATTTCTGGTCTTGTTCTGCAGACAGACTACCCTTTCTCGATGCTACCTTCCCACCTGAAATCTGATTCTTCACATCCATATTATGTTCTTAGAATGCCATCATATTACCCTAGCCCAGCACCTGCATAGATAAGTCCTGGCAGTGCTAGTTAATATCTTCTTGCTAGCCATTACCTTTACTGATATTTTAAAACAATGAAGAGCAAGCTCTTACCCTTTGCATAACAAAGCTGTATTTTGCATAACAAAGTATTTTATTAGATTGGGCATAAGTTAATATAGAAGAGATGGGCTACATTTCTTGTCTTGTTACAAAAGAGCATGAATCTTCATGTTAGTTTCATGGTTGGCTGTTAGGAATTGCAACAACTGTAATGAATTACTTAGGTATGTTTAGCCATTCCAATCTATAGTTCAGGTGAGTATTTGAGCCCTTATAAAGGAATGGAGGCTGCCTTGTGCTATGGAGCTATTTTTTGGGAAACACAGCTGGTTCCCATTTAAATGGAAAAGTGTGCCACAATGTACTGCACACAGTCTTTATGCCACTTCTTGTTTGTTTGTTGGATTTTTTGGTTTGTTGGGGTGGTTTGTTGTTTTTTTGGCATTTTTAATGAGAATGAAGGCTTTTTCTTTTTATTTGTTTGTTTTGGTTTTGGTTTTTTTGGGGACTGGGAGCATGTTGGTGTTATTGTTTTGACCTCAAAAGCCATAGTACTAGTAAAGTTATATCTAACAAAATGCATAAGTACAAAGTAAAAAAAAAAAAAAAAACAAAAAAATAAAAAAGATAGTGAAGGAAATGGATCTACAGGGATAAGCATTTGATGGATGCTAAATTAGAAAATTCAGTGGACCAGAATCCTTTTAGGGCATCTAGAGTTAGGATTCATAGAATCGTATTACACCAGGTCAGAAGGGTCCAACTTCTCTTGGCAAAAGCATCTCTAGACAAGATGGCCCAGCACCCTGTTGAGCTGAATCTTATAGGTGTGGAATACTAGGGAATCCACCACTGCCCTGGAGAAAATATTCCTGTGGATGAGTGTCCTGATTGTGAGTAATGTTCCTCTTGTGTCCAACTGGAATCTCTCCAATAGTAACTTGTACTCATCACCCCTCATTTTTTCTATATGACTTGTAAAAAGGGATCTCCATTTTGTTTCTAGCCACCCCTTAGGTACTGAAAGATGTTGATAAGGTGTCCCCTAAAACCTTCTTTCCTCAAGGCTGAACAAATGCAGTTCTTATGGTCTAAAGATCTCATCCTTAGCCCCTTCCGCAGCATTAAACTTCTGCCAAAAATTGGAAATCTGTTTCACAGAAAACCCTTTATCTTGGTGGCTTTCACATTACTGCTGATATACCATTGACTGGAAGGCTCATACCCATCTGTGGGTAATTCACAGAACTATCTTGCTATCAGAGCTTCAGTTAAAAGATTGCTAAACCTGTATTTTTGGTTTTTTCTGTGGAGAGTTGTCTGTAAGGAAGACAGTGGCTCACTGCAGTTTGGCCCAATATATTTGCAGGTTACTGATCATGACTGTTCAATGTTTTGGGGTTTTTTTCCCCCTATGAAGACATATGCAGCCTGTTGTATGTAGCAGTGACTGAAGGAGACAAAAATAGTCACTACAGTGCGTATATAAAGTTCTCTAAGGAACAGAGTCTCACCTAATGAGGCCTGTGTTGATCAATACCTTTAAATCACTGGCTGTGAATGCTGGCACTACTGACAGAAGTGTCTGAGAGAATAAACTCAATTACAGCACGAATCCTGAATTAAAGGCAAGGTTAGGAGCTTCATGAGCAAAGCCCACATAAATTTCCCTCCCCCCTAATCCCCTTCCCCTCTACTAAACATCCTGATCCTAAGCAGACATCAACTTCACATTTCTGCAGTAATTCTTGTCTTTTCTGCATGGAGTGTTTCCAAGCTGCCAGTCAGTTATGAATTCTCAATAGACTGGTCTTTTCCAGTAACCCAGCAGCTGAGGAAGAGCCTGTTTTTGTTGTTGAGAGGTGATTTTTGTGTTATAGTCTTCATAGGCTAATTTCATCTCACTGTTCTTTAAGAAGTGCTTCTGAATTGCCATATAAAGACCCCAACAGACAGGCTTTCTCCAAAGCTGAAACCAGTCCTGTTGAACAAACACAGTATTTGTTCAGTGTAACGTTCTGCCTGTGTTCCTTGGTTCAGAGCACCACAGCATTCTAAGGTGCTGCATACCTGGCCTCATCCTCCCAGAACCTTAAAACATCGACCTCCTCTCAGCTCAGATAGATGTGTGAATGCTCAGCAGGGCTGCCAGGTGTGTGTCGTGAGGAGCTGAAATGCTTGAGCCCTTTATCTGTCTCTGTGATTATAAGGTGCTTGCAATGGATTTAGTTGTTTATAGAGTGTATCAGAGTGTCCAGAAAAGTAGTGTTTTAACTTGCTCCTTCCCTTCACATGCCAAGAGGTTCATTCACAAACTGCAGGTGAAAAGTCACACAGCAGTGGATGCCTTTTCTCACAAACACGTTACCTTCCATTAGTGATCTTTAGGTTAGGCAGTGAATGGTGATGGTAGATTCTAGGTCACCCTCTTCTGCTCCCTAACATCATGTCCCTATGTAGATATTTAAATGTTGTGATTCATTTCTTCCATAGGGTGTTAATTTCAAAATACCAAAACATTTTTTGCTATTTTTTAATTAGTCCCCAAACTGTCAATGATATCTGCACCGTATCTTTCCAGACAACTAAGGTCTCTGTAGTATTGCTTCATTGGTTAGGTTTGCTTTTTTTTATTTTATTTGCTGCTGCTATTTCAGTTTCATGGAACACTGGAAGCTAAAACTAAATTTGTGAATTTACATTAAGTGGTGGATGAAAGACCAAATTCTTATGGTCATGGACATAATGAAATTTGCCTGGACAAGGACATGGTAAAGAACTTAACTATTTGGCTTTTGGTTTTGTAGATCTCCTTAGGAAAACTGCAACTTAGGTAACATAGAAGGAAAACTTCTTAACTCTCTTTGTGAATGATCTCCCTGTATAGGGTGTGAGCTGAAGGATATCTGACTTCATAGTGCTTTTTTTTATGCAGGTTTAAACAAGCTTATTTTTTTCTGAAAAAACCTCAGATGGTGATTTTCTTTATTCTGTTTTATTGGTTACCAGTTGAATTGCCTGTTAATTTCTATTAAGATCATAGTAGTATTAGGATGGCTATGTATAGAATGTGCACCCTAAAAGTATGCTAATTATGAAATGTAAGTGACCTGTCCTGCATTACTGTTTCAAGGAGCTGGTCATTTCAGAAACATCAGACAGAAAAAACTACATGAGAGATTTTCAAAGTGCAGATTGAAATAACTGCCCAGCTTGGTGTCTTGCATTGTTATTAATGTTTTCTTTAATTGGCTTTCAAGAGTTAATGTTATTTTCCTGTTCATCTGTGTCTGTGCAAAAACACATTGTTGTATAACACAGTAGCTACAATCTCTGTGGAAGAAAAATGCTTTTGTTAAATTGTTCCTCTGGTTTTGCTTTCAGCTTGGAAGACTGTGCATAAGGTAGAAATCTAGGTACAGATTGCTGTGGAATAGATCTGTATCGTCCCTGAAAGAGCCCTGTAGCCCTGTCTCTTAGGCTAGATTTGGAACCAAAATTTATTTTAAAAGCATAATTATACACCCTCTCTAAATCAGACATCCTATTAAATGACAAATTCTCTTAAATTCTTTTTTTTTCTTTTTTTTTTTTTGTTCCCTTGTGAAAGCTGAATATAGATAATTACATTTAAATAATGTGCTGATCGTGATACAACATTTAGCAGCCAAAGCCTGGGAGAGTTTTATTTGAAAATCTTTTATTTGATGCTGCCATTAAGCATAGATGGAGAAAGAGCGGGAGCACACATTGAGGTATTTTACCTCTTAGCCTTACACTGCAGGTTTGCCAAGAAAATGGCTGCTCTCTGGTGCTTGCCAGCAGCATGTTCCAAATTCATAGACAAGCTGTATGTATGTCACGTGCTCACTCTTGTTTTGTCTTCCTTTTGAAATAATAATGAATACCAATTAGCACAGGTACTTCAAATTCACTTGGGCTTCTTTTAGGTATCTAGTCCCTTAAACAGACAACAACACTAGGTACCTCTGGCCCCTAAGCAGTAAACACACTGCTTTTTAATTCATGCTGGTATACCACATAATTTCTGTACTTTTCCTCCCAAACCTTTGAGAGCAGTGGCACTGTGTGTTACTGGGTTTCACTGAATGATTATGGAGCACAGTCAAATTTGGATTACATTTGTGAACTCATCAGTAACTTTTTAGGAATTTTTTTTTCAGTTACAGAGATTTGACAGTTACCTTCAGAGACTTGCAGGATAACATTTGCTACATATAGCATGGAAATGGAAAATTTAACATAAATTGGATTGTGGAGTTAAAGGAGTATTCTGGTAAATTTCTGAAAACACAAATACTGATTCTTTCTGTACCTGTTAAGTTATAATATTCTCATCACAGAATCATTAAGGTTGGAAAAGGCCTCTAAGATCTTCAAATCCAACCATTAACGAAACATCACTGTGTTCACCACTAAAACATGGCCCTAGGTGACACATCTACACATCTTTCAAACTTTTCCAGGGATGGTGATTGACCACTTCCCTGGACAGCCTTCCCAATGCCTGACCACCCTTTCAGTGAAAGAAGTATTCCTAATATCCAATCTAAACTGCCCCTTGTGCAAGTTGAGATCATTTCCTCTCATCCTGTCACTTATTACCTGGGAGAAGAGACCGACCCCTGCCTGGCTACATCCTCCTTTCAGGCAGTTTAGAGTGATAAAATTCCCCCTGAGCCTCCTTTTCTCCAGGCTAAGCAGCCCCAGCTCCGTTGCCCTTCTCTGGATGCTCCTTCTCTGGAGCTCAGTGTCCTTGCCGTGAGGGAGCCAGAACTGAGCACAGGGTTTGGGGGCCTCACCAGCACTAAGTACAGGGTGACAATCACTGCCCTGCTCCTGCTGGCCACGATGTTTCTGATAAAGGCCAGGATGCCATTGGCCTTCTTGGCCACCTGGGCATTGTCTGGATCATGTTCAGCAGATATTGACCAGTATCTCCTGGTTCCTTTTCCACTAAGCAGCTGTCCAGCCACTTTTCCTCCAGACTGTAGCATTGCATGGAGTTGTTCTGATGCAAATTAGGGACCCAGCACTTGGCCTTGTTGAACCTATCCTTGGCATCCTTCTTTTCTCCTTCTGCATTCCTTGGATACTCACTCTACCCCATATGTTCAATACAGAATATTCATTAACAATGCAGACATGTCTTGATAGTGATAAGAACTCAACCATTTTCATCCTCTGTAATTTCTTAAGTAAATAATTTCCAGCACAACTTTTTGTGAGGAAGGAATTGGGAAGGAAAAGAGAAAAAAGTCTAAGATACCCACATTTCTAGATGTTTATGAACTTGAGAATCTGAGGAAATAAAAGATGCTGTATGAAAATCCCCTGGGCTGTGATGCAAAGTCTGACCCATTACCAGGCACAGTGACTCTACATGGGAGGAAAGGTAAAGCACAGCTGGGGGGGATTTCTGATGGGATGGTATCCTATCAGTTACCAAGGAATCCAATCTTGCAACAGCAGGTTTCATTAATCCTTATTTTCTCAGAGCTTCTTTCTTCAGTTTGCTGGTTCAGTTGGCGGAAACAGTGAGGTTTGCAGCCCTGTTGTTTCAGTTTAATTTCACATAGCAGAGTACTGGTTCTGCAACTTTTTGAAAAATTCAAATTCGTAGATTTAGCAGGACTGTGATCACAGTCTTTAATGCAGGAGTACCTGTTAATGCAATTATTTAAGAAATTCAAATTGTATTTCACAGAGTTATTAGCAAATTCCACTTCTTCCACAGAGACTGAAGGGGGAAGGAAAGATTTTTTTGAAGTGAATGTTAATTCCTTAATGACTGGTTCAGTGAATAAGTACAAACTGCTGGGCACTGAGCCATTCATTGGAAGGGAAGCTCTTTGGTGACATCAGTGGAGTTCCATATTTATGCAGTAATGTCTCAAGATAATGCCAATACAAAACAGAATTGTATTTGTTATTTAGTAGGAGACATAGACAGGAGAATTTGGAAGTGTCATAAATGTATGTTTGATAACATTATTTTTTGATCAGAATGTTGTTAGTAATCCCATATTGAGCATACAGAAAATGAACATTTAAAAAGTTCTCTAGAAGCACATTTTTCCATGCCTTTATAGCTTGTTTTGTAGCTGAAACTAAATAAGCTTGAGATTTCCCCTGGTGTTCTCCATTTTAATGGAATGTTTCAAGATCAGTATAATCTTACAGAAGCATATTCTGTGTAGTGCAGTTTGTACATCCAGGGAATTTCTCATGGAATACAACCTGGATTATTTTGCAACACTTACAGCCCTGCAGCTTGTTCCACCTCAGTCATAGTCTTCTCTAGTTATTCTGGGCCTGCTGCACTCATATGCACCTTTCAAAGAAGAAAAGAAAACAACTCTGTGGTGGTTTTTTCTATGCTAAAAATAAATTAATGTCTTCATGGGGATGATAGCTACAGTGACTTTGGACTGGTATATATTAGATTAGCGTATAATGTGAAATCCAAGCCTGTAATACTATTGATTGCTTTCATGGTTTGCACTTGCTTTTCTACAAGTCAGTTGCAATAAAAAGCATGCACAAATATAAGGGATTTCTGCTTAAAATCTTTTAGTCTCTGATTTTGGTGAATGCTATTCAGTGAATGGGTCAGATGAGTCTGAAAACTTGTGCTGTTTTCTTATAAAAACTGTCCTCACTGTTTCCCTTCACCTTTTCAAGTTACATGCTGCGTTACTACATGGTTGATATATTTGGCCAGTGTCTGCACCTTGGGCAAAGAACAAATGGTAGACTCCTCACTTGCTTCAATATTCTTGCAGTGTTTCAATAAGAGGGCACTTCAGAGGAAGAAATGCATGTGGTCTCATTCTCATTAAAGCTTTTGTTATTAAACAGAGGCACTGCACTATTTTATGTGTGTCAGACAGGCTTTCAGTCAATGCTGGCCTCTTTTCCCTCCCTAGGTGGTGTTGTTAGGTTTTGTGGGTTGATTTTTTTTTTTTTTTGGTTGTTGGTTTGTTGGAGTTTTTGTTTCTTTGTTGGTTTGGTTTTTTTAAGCAGTTTTCTGTATCATAGTGGTTGATCTTAAGAGTAAAATTAGCCTGTCAGCCATTCAGTGTTTGGCATGGGATACCAAAGCTTGATAGCAGTGAACTTCTTTTCAAGTCAGTCAGTCTTGCAATGATACTTGATGCAGTTATATTTAGACTAAATAAAATATGGTGTAGAACCCTTTCCTTGGCTTCTCACATGCATCATATATACACCCTCATACAGCTGACTGAATTTGGGGAGGTGAGGAATGGAATGAAGATGAGGAGTGAACAGGGTTTGTAAAGTTATTCAGAGGTGAGGGTGGAGAAGGATTGGCTGTTGCCTTTTTTGGTATCTATTTTTAAAATAAAAAGTGTGTATTAAAAATGAGGGATTTTTTGTTTATTTGAAGAGAGAAAGCTGAACCTTTTTCTGCTGTTAATGTTTGTGATGACTTCCAAGAGCTGCTTCAGTGTCCAGCACCTGCAGTAGCAGCTGATTAAAAAGATTCATCCATTCTATGCAAATGTGAAGTTTTGGCTACTTTAGTAATAGCAGCTAAAGCCTCTTGCTGTAGGAAGCTGTGAGTTGCTGCCTGCATGGCCATGTCCTCTATCTGCAGTGTGCAAAACCAGAGGAATTCTGCTTAAAATGAAGGAAGCGCACAAGTGTGGGGGAGCTGCTTTGGTTTAGTAGTTCTGTAGTGTTTCTTTTCTTTAAAGTACTCCTCTAGCAGAAAGCTTCCCTGATTCCCCTATGACATGGGAAACATAAAACATGAGGAAAGCACGGTTGCCTAGCATTTTGCAGGAAACCTTAGACACGTACCCATAAAACTACAGTAAAAGCAATGTGATCAGTGAGAAAAAGTGCTCCTCCCCATTGTCTTTAACATTTTATAAATTAAGAAAATAAAATTCTGCTAGCTTAGATCTGTAGCATATATTGCAGCAGAGAGGCAATTCTTTCTGTTACTGAGATTGAAATAGCATATTGTATTTCCTGTTGTCTTTGTCAGATCTTGCATTAAATGCACATCATCACATTATTCCATAATGACACAAGAAATAATTGTTTTCTAATGAAAAGAAGTTCTGAGTTTATATCTAGCTTACAGAGCACTGCTTTCAAACCTCTGCATTCTACTTTAGCTGTTCTCCTTGCTCTGGTAGCACGTCTCCACTCATTTCAGGAGCATTATGGCAATGCATTTAAATTAGGCAAACTACCACACCAAAATAAATTAGTTGAGCCTGAAGAGGTCTGTATACAATGCCAAAACTAATGCTAACAGGAAAGAATATACACAAAACATAACTGTGTCTTGCGTATGAGCACAAGGTTCTGCACACAAAAGCATTATCGATTTGTACTTTCTTACTCGTTACACTCTGCTTTTTGTAGAAAAGAACTTTGTTCCACCCCCTGCCTACCTCCTACATCTCAGCTAATATTAAAAGCAGAGACAACTCTGTAAAGAAATTATGTTGCTGAGGTCATTGCTTTTATAAAGTACTCACTATCACTTTATGAAGCATGGAAAATGAAGTTGGTTAAAATACTGTTGAATACAGATGGCATAAAACACACACGGTGTTTTTGCTTTCTGCTCTGCTTCTTCTCTATTTTCTCCAAATTTTGAGACTGGCTAACCAGTAAAAGAAGATGTGTCAATCTACCCTGTAATGGGAACTTCTAGTTCTATTCCTAATCCATTAAGTCAGCTGGTTTTCTGGTGGTCTAAGTGGTGGTTTTTGTTTTTCTTTTTTTTCCTCCCATCCAGGTACTGCTATGTGGATATTTGTTAGCAATGACTGATGTGGAATCTACATATGCAGACTTTATTGCTTCAGGAAGAACAGGTAGAAGAAATGCATTACATGACATCCTTGTGTCCTCTCCAGGTGGGAACTCTAGTGAACTAGCCTTAAAGTTATCAGAGCTTGATATAAACAAAACAGGTGAGTATATTTTGGGATTTTATCATATTTATCTAAAACTAAAATGAGAACTAGTACACAAAGCATGGTTATGTGCCCACATTATTCCCTTGTTCTTCAATTCAATCCTAGATCTTTAATATTACCAACATTTTCAAATGCTTCTTTATATTCAGTTGAGAGGAGGGAGGAGTACATGACCTTACATGAAATAAAAATAGTAATATGTTCAGGTATTTATTTTTGCACAAGAAATATTTTTTTCTCTAATCAACATGAGTTGCCTGCAATAAGAATCACGGATTTCATAAATGGAAAGGGTAGTTATTTGCAAGTACAACACATCCCTAAATAAAGAAAAGTTGTTCTGTAGTGAGTGCCTAGTGGAAGGGTCCAAATCAGGGTAAATTTTATGAAAATTAGAGTATAAGGAAGAAAATAAGTCATTATTAAAACGCAAGTCTGCATAATATCCTTTAGTAGATCTCTCTGATTTGAAGCCTGTAGGAGAAGCCATGTGTTTGCTGAAAGGTTGTTGTGAAATTAACTTTTTTTTTCAGCTGCCAAAGGACAGAGCAATAGGAATGCATTAATGTTTGTTTTACCTGGATCTTTGTTTCTGAGTAAATTGTCTTTTTCTCTTTTCTGCTGATACTTGTCCTTCTTTTAAGGTGATGAACAGTAATTCAATCCTAGATCAATTACCAACATTTTCAAATGCTTCTTTATATTCAGTTGAGAGGAGGGAGGAGTACATGACCTTACATTAAATAAAAATAGTAATATGTTCAGGTATTTATTTTTATGTTAGATAAGTTGCAGCTAATGAATAGATCTCACAGATATTAGAAAGACCTTTCCAGATGTTAGGGAAGGCATGGTTTAACTTATTTTAATAATAGCAGAAGAAAATAAATGCAGCAAAGAAGATACTGTTGATAAACAGCTGCACTGTTTGTGCACATCCTTTTCTCAAAGATAAAGACAAGAGTTCTGAGGCAGTCTCTTCACAGGACAGTCACGTGGGCAGCTTGATGCTGAGGTGGTTGTAGTGCTGTTTTGAAGGAGGGCTTCTTTTTTTGGCTTCTGGACTAATGTACATCCCAAGTCATTCCTTTTGCCAAACCTAGAGATTCTATATGCATGCAGTTCTAGCTGGGCAGGGCCTTTAGTTTATTTCTGTTTAAAAAATGTTTTATAAGTATGTGTGTAGGTGTGTCATTTTATTTTAGTGGGGACAGGTGTAAAATGTTGGAAAAACAAGAAGTAGGTGCCATTTGAAAGGTATAATGCCTTTGTGCCTTAATTTTGTTCAGTCTCAGATTTACACTTATGAAAATCATTTTTGATCTTGTCCATTTAGAAGATAAAAACAATCCCTATTTTTGAGTTGAACACTGGAGTTCTTATAAGCCAGACTCTTTTCAGGAGAGAAAGACTATAAGAGACTCTTTTCAGGAGTCTCTTTAGTTCTTCTTCATGATCCCTTTTGAAGCCAGGTAACTTAATCAATGCAGAAAAACATACAGAGCTGTTGATAAAATTACCTTAGATAGTAAAAACACAAGAAGTGTCTGCATACTTCTTCAGAAGGTTATTCAGTTTCCATTAGATAAAATGAAAATACATTTAAGTTCTGTATTATTAGTATAACTAGGGGCCAAGTAAAAGCCTCCAAACAAAAATTATTGGAAACGGCATTGTCTTACCTAGCATTCATGTGAGTATTAGTGTATTATCACGTGATGTCATTCCAAATCAAGAGAGGCTAAAAAATATTTTGCAAAATTATGTAAAATCCCAGTTCAGAATATATTAATGCTTGTAGGATGCATATATGCATCACATCTGACAAGATTAAGAAGAAAACACGTTTGGGGGCTATATCTTATTTCTTTCAAGGTGCATGTCAAACAATTTATGCTAAGTACAACTTAATTATATAAATATAGACATCAAGTTTCAATTCTTTCCTTTTATTCCTATTACAACTGCATGCATTTTCTTGCAAAACTGCAAGTGTGTTTGCTTTCAACTGCATGGAGTAATGGCAGAGTAGGATAATGCAGATGTTAAAGGAAAAAAAAGGTGGTTATAAAACATATGTAAATTAAGCATATTTAGTACATTCACTTTCAAAAGCCTGCAGATACGTTTCCTGTAAAAAAACAGAACAGCTTTTAACAGCACTAGACTTGTTCAAAGACAACATATTTTTCTGTTACTCAGTAGCTGATACCTGAAGTGAGTGTTGGTTAATCCCCTCATCAATGAGCCAACGACAGATAATCAAGAGTTTGCTGCATAATTATGTATAATAAGTATAATTACTGTGTGATACTCTCCCTTCAAAACAACTGTCCCAGTTTTATTTGTCCATAGCAAGCTAACAACCTGTTATTATCTATGGAATGGATATATTTACCAAATACCAAAATACAGGTTCCAAGGACTGTGTCAACACATTTTATCTAAATTAAGTAAAAACAACACAATGTACATCCGATAGATAGAAAACTGGATGAGCAATCATAGGATAGAAGCAAAAGAAAGATTTTTAGCAGGTAGGTCTCCTGCTCAACACTCTCAAGGTAACCATTGCAATCCAAAAAATTTGATCTTGCAGTTTGTAGCTGAATGAAGTAGTGAGGTAAAAGTAAAATGAAGAATGAGGACAAGTCTCTGCAGATCTGATCTCTAAAAGAAACTGCTGCTTTTCTGCATGCTATAGAACGTGGAAAAGGGCATTTCCTTGTAAAAGTTGTAGTGGTCCAAGCATCTACAAATAATGGGGGTAATAGGGTGTTAAAGACCTACATAACCAGAATGAAGAACTGGCTGTAGAAATTAGTGAGTGAAAGCAATTGATTTTAGGCCATGGTATAAATGTTTTGGGTGTAAGCAGGGGGAATAGTGATAGACACTGTAAAGTCAGTAATGTTACAGGAAGAAAATTGAGTTAAAAGCTGTACATTAACAGGTCTGGTAACTCTAGCCAGCTGACCTACTCACACAACTGTATTGTGGCTTAGAGTACTGTATTATTTAGTTTTGTTTCTTTTTTTAATACTGCCTGATGGTTTCAAAATGTGTAAAAATTACTGTCTTGCTCTTGAGGGCTTCTAGCTATCAGGTTTTAAAGGAAGAACGGCCATGTGCTTAGTAGCTTTGGGATTCTCAGAACTTAAAAGTAAAATTATCTCTGTAAACATATTTTAAAGCCTTTGGTAAGAGACCTCTGCCAGTAGAAAGAAAAAGCTAGTACCAAGATAGTGTATTATAGATGAAATGGGTTTAGATTAATGAGTTTCTTCAGCAAGTTGAGAAGAATCTTTCAAGAAGTGGTATATTAGAACATCAGTGCTCTTTCCCTGGGTCTCTGTGCTCTGTGTTTAACACTAAGGTACTGAAATATTTAGGCTTTTTGTCCAAGAGTGATTTTTCTTTTAAACACAAATAGCTTGCAAAAGTGTTTTTTGCTCTTCAGTTTTGGGACTTTTTTCCTATTTTTTTTGTTAATAAGATTTCCACCAGGAAAGTTTGGCTTGCCCATGTAGTAGTAGTCAGAATAAATGGAGAGCAGAGCAGGTGAAAAAGAAGTGACCCCCTGAAATTACACTCATCACATCTTCTGCAGTACCAGAACAAATGTAGGAGGTTTTTAGAAAGTGTTTAGACAACTGGGGCAAAAGGGATTTTTGTCCAATAATAAATAATCACATGTAGATCCATCCTGATGGAATCCTTTCTAATTTGAGAGGTGAAAGTGAAGAAGAGTTTTCTGGGAAAGTGCCTTGCAAAACAATTGTGTATTTACTACTCAACTCATAAAGAACAGAACAAACCTCACTGTGCAATAGGTAATTGAGTTTCCATGCAACTTTTCATCAGGTTGAATGTGATAATTCACAGTATCCTTTGAGGCATTTTCCTGCCTACTCAGTGCATGCACGAAACACAGCTGTCATGTCTGAGCTGTTTGCAATGTTCTTTGCAAGGCAAAGAACTTTTTTCCCCTGCCCTTTCTTCTACACAGAAAAGAGAAGGCGTTTATGATGCTGCTTTCTATAAACAGAAATAAATCTGCAGATGCACCGTGTGATCTGAAATGTGGAAACAATAAATATCTGCATTGAGAACCCTGTGTTCATTCTAAAGATCTATAGATTAAAATTAAGAGACACTGCTACATCTATCTAAACCTCCTTATAGCCTAGCCATGGAATTTTCTTCCCTTATCAAGCCATTTCAGAATCGAGTCATTACTCAGAATCCTTGCAACATACAAGAGACAACGTATGTCTTAACATTATTCGTTGTATATTTATAGCTGATCAGTCCAGTGTTCAGGGACTTGTGTCTCACTTGCACTCACCTTCCTGTTGCCTGAACCTGTGAGGTCTTTAATTGTTCTGTAAAATGCAATACTTTGCATATAGATAGTAAAAGCTTTTCACAATGCTTTTCTTGAGTTGCCTGCTCACTGTGCCTCTGTAGGGTGTGATCTGTTCCTCAGATCCTTCTGTGGTTTGCAGTGGGACAGCTGGACTGAACACCATGGACACGATGCTGAAAACGGATGCACAGAACTAAAGCAGCTTTAACAAACTATTGTTTTTATTGAAGTTGCAGCTCTTTGTAGCAAACTCTGTTCAGATTGGTGTAATGAATTTTTTTTCCTCTTATACTATTATAGCATCATAGTGAAAAATATTCAAAAATATTCTACTGTTTTTGTTAAATTTATTCATTTTTAGCTACCTTGGTATTTATTTAAAGTGATACTTGTGATTTCAGCTAGGAATTTGCATCTCAAGAGACACTTTCTAAAACAAAGTATAGCTATCTTAGTAGGAAAGGGTTTAATATTTCGGTTTCAATTTCTTTTTAGTTTGTTTTTTAAACTGATGGATGAACAATCAGGGTTCTCTTTCTTTTAGGGTGGATTACTCATCCTTTTTTCCTGTCTTGTAGAAGGAGAAGGAGATGCACAACGAAATCCAAGTGAGCAAACTGGGGAGGCCCAAGGGGAGGCAGCAAAGCAAGAAAGCTGACATCCGACTTTGACCGAATGGAGCAGCTGCTGGATGTTTTCAGGCTACAAGAGTGTGCTGGAACAAATTTGTTTCCATGAGCAAGCTGGTAGAAAAGAAAGTGCATGTGTCTTCACTGCTGGAACCCACTCAACACAATGCTAAAAATCTGGGTACAAGCTGTGACAGAAGACAGAATTTTCTCTACCTCTGTCATTAGCAATGGTTGAACATGTATTGATTTTTTGGGATAGTGTCATCAGATGGATCCCTTCATAATGGCTACTCGATGGGAACACTTTTAGAAAGTAGAACAGGTAAATCTTGTAGCAAATGGCCTTTGAAGCATCAGAGGATCTAATTGTGTATCTTAAGCAAAGGCTTGTGTGATCCTCAGAGTTTAAAATTCTCTGGCCAAAGTGTTTGCCCATTATAAGAACTGTAAAGAAAGCACTGTTTTTAGAACTTTGCATCTGTTTTACAGCTCTGTTATTTACAATGGTTTTTGTATTGTACAACTTAGATGCTCCACACTGCCCTTTCTCAACTGCTTATGAAGAATATTTCTGTTACTGTGAATTTTTCTACCACACGTTTTGAAAGGGCTGGTTTTGTGCATAAGGTGGTGATGTGCACATGATAGATCTAAACGTCATCCGCTCAATTGATTATGCCTAAACCTAAATGACTCAGCAACACTCTAATTTGTTACTAGATGAGCCTTCAAAACGATTTGTTAATGTGAATACTTGAGCGTGTGTTGTGTCCTTGGTACAGTTTTGCCACTCGCCTGTAGTTAGTTGCATATCAGAGACTCAAATTGAATCTTTTATGTTATTCTTCCCCATTTTTCTAATTTTGGTCCCAATTTCTTAATCTTCCTCTGAGATATTTTTTTAAAATGTTATTCCAAGTATTTTATTGTTATGGTAGTTTTAAGAATACATTTATAACCTTATATGGGTTAAAATTCAAACTAATTCCATGGTGCTAGAGGTTTTCCTGATTCACAATGTAAAAGATAGGCCTTGTTTACACATGGGAAAATAACTGGCATAGGTTATTGCCAATTATGCATTCTGAAATGAGTTTTAGAATGCTGTACAGTCCAGTGAGTGGCTCCCGGGCTGGATCCAGCAAGGGGTTGGATTTTTACTATTCCTCGCCTTTGCCTCAGTTGATCAGGCTGTTGAGTTTTCACAGCCAGTAGCCTGCTACTGATGCACCCGAACAGCCAAGTGCTAGAATCTGCTACAGTAGCCTGGTGGCTTGGAGTTGGAAAGGGAGGTGAGAGACTTGGCATCTAGCACCCAAAGACTGGATTTTTTCCCATTTCATCTATTCCAAAATGACAGTCCAAACTGGGCCTTCATCAAAATACCAGGATAGCTTGTCCATCCAGGACATCACTTAAAATATCTACAAATTAATAACCTGTTCTGCAGTAGCTATTGCTGATTGATTTGTTTTCCCCCCTTGTCCTGCCCCAATAGACAAGGCCATTCATGAGGCTGAATGCTGCAAAATGGGGCAGCCACACCTCTGTGTGACTAAGGTGAGTGAAGAGAGTGACTGATAGTAAACCATGGCAATCACACGAGCACCAATCACAAGGTCAGAAGATTTGTTTTCTTTTATTAATAGGAGGTGATGTCACTTTATATATAGTATATATATATTATATATATTTTTGTGTTGTTGGTTTCAAATGTTATGCACTTTTTAATGTTTGTAAACTTTTACTAATGAATAGTGTGATTGCTTCCTGAATATATTAATCATCAGTTAACAAAACATCTTTGTGGCCACAGCTGTTTGTTTCTACCATATGTATCATAGTACTTGTCACCTGAAAATTTTTTGTGAGATATGTGGAGGAAAAAATACCCACTTCTGATCAGTATTATGAGATCAATTATTAGTGTTAATAAAAACAAGCCAGCCGTATGCTTGTGGCTCATGCGTGTAATATTAACTCTCACCTTCTAGTGTTTGGAAGCTGAATGCCTTGCTGTCTTCTTAGCTGTCAAATGCCCTATCTTCTTGGTAAGAGAAGTAGTCCATTTGCTTTGGAAATACTGTTATCCTTAAACAATTCTAATTCATTTGTTTCATTTGGTATTCCTTTCAAACTTAACACATTATTATTGACTTTTTTTTTAATTTTTTCTCCCCCTTTTGTGCTTGCATCAAGTCTTCAAGATGAACTGGTTGCCCTTTGTCATGGACTAGTTACTGTCAATCTAGCACAAATGCCAGAAGGAAATAGGATTCTAGAGGATTTTTTATAGTGTTACTTTATTGATGATCCATGAATCATCATCAGTAAAATGTTGCAGAAAAATGCAATAGTGAAATAAGTACTTACAGTATATTAAAGTGATGGTTTTCCTTATTTTCCTTCACTGCTTTTCTTTATTTCAGTATACTTTCCTTCTTAATTCTTTTGTGTTGTTAAATAAAATTAATTTTAGCCTTTCCTCTCTATTTTGTACCTGTTTCTTCTGTTTCTCCTCTTTTTTTTCTTGTTTTTAAACAAATTATGGTGTCTTTTGCTGGTTTTTAAAATCCATCTTTTTGTGATGGAAAATAGCGTTAATTTTAGTGGAGTAAAAGGCTATTTATGTTCCTCTTCCCCCAGAAATGTATGAGTGCTTGATTTATCACTTGAACTGTGCTTGCTGTCTTAATTTTGGATATTTCTGTAGCATCTACAAGCAGGTCTCAATGTAAACATGTGGTTAGTCTCTGCCAAGTCACAGCACTCTATCTTGAGTACTATTGTTACCAAAGCAATTACAGAAGAGCTACTTTAAATATATTCACACCTTTACTTCTGTGTAATTGCATCATATAACAGGGACACTGATGGCAGAACCAGACTTTGACTGGGTTATTTTTGCTTTTGTTAGTTATCTTTTTCAGTTCACCTGACACTCTGGTTTCTCTTCCAGTATATTCTTTCTATTTTATTGTGTTCATGATAGTTAAATGTCTGTTTAATCCGTGCTTATCTTAGGAAGATCTTCCCAAAAAGCTACATAGACACAACAAAGTTAGGTCTGGAATATCAGCATAATAGAATACTCCTAATCTTTAGAAGGTTTTGCTTTGGTGGGATGGTGGTGTGTTTGTCGTTTCATTTTTGTTTGGTTGGTTTTTTTTACAGTCTCTTTAGACAGATGTTTTCAGTGCTTTGGTCAGTCTGAAGTGACATCTCTTTAAAAGTCTCTGTATTCACGTTCTTGTTTCCATAATTTTAGCACTACAATTGGACAGAGATACTGGCATTTCTTCAGCTTATTTCCATTAATGTTGGCCATGTGCTTCAAAAAGCATGTGTTGAAAGACAGCAGCAAGCACTCACGTTTGTTACTTTATCAAACCATCATTTTAGAGCCAAAAGTTCACCATGGCCTTTGATAACACAATTACAGAATGTGAAAAAATGTCAGTATACTTGATCTGCATCTGTCAAATTTCTCTTGCATTTTTTTCCAAAATTTTGAAATGGCAAAAGGTTTATCCTCATAGGAGTGCAAATGGATAATTAATTATCTGGTGCCTAGGAGGAGCAACTACCAAAGGGGTTAAGAGGGAAATTCTACAGTATGAATGCCTTTCTCAGCTAAATTGGAGAATTTCAGGTGATCTTACTGTTTTAATTTTATGTTTCAGAAGCATCCCTGAATTTTGTTCAGAGGAGAGACTGAGAGCTGCCGTTGAAACTGAGCAAAGTGTAGTAACCTCAGCTTTGACAGAGTTTGCCTTACCTCAGCAGTGTTCCTATGTTGAATGCTGTATTTTTGCTGACTTGTTACTATGTTTTGCTCTGCATCTCTTTCTGGCTGGTTTATTTTCCTGTGGTTCCCTGATGTAAAATAATACTTTAGAAATAGATGGAGTGCTGTATTACTGTATATTGCTGACTAAAGTCTTGTAGTGGAAGGATTGTTTCACTTAATCTTTTTGGTCGCTGCACAGAGTGGGATTTGTTTCAAAGTTCTTTCCACAAGAGAAGCAATAGAGCCAGGAAGGAAGTGTGAATCCAAGAAGACAGGCCAGCAATATAAGGAGGATATCTCTTCTTAATAATAAGGCAGGTGGGCCCAGTGCCTAAAATAGCTTCTTCCATCATATGATGAACAGTTAGGATGTGTTGATAATAGCTAAAAAGAGAAGTTGTTCAACTTTAGGTGATATTTTGATTTCCGAACCAAATTCCAGGTTCTCAACAGTACTCTAGAACAGAAACATCCATAAATCTGTGCCACATACCCTTGAGACCAATCCTAGTATCACCAGGTTCTAATGAAATTAAAGATTTGTTCTCCAGCATAAAACACAGAATGCTCTTAAAAAGCAGAAACACTAAACAGATAAGAAAATTATAGAAATAAGGGTAGTGGCAGGAACATTCTCACTGTTCTCTACCTCTTCAGGCTGAACTTATTTTTTCCTGCAAGAGAGCAGGGACAGTAATTATCAATGTGGATGAGTGTTAGTTCACTATCTAATAGTGAGTTAACAAAATATGAGCAAGTTTTAAAGCAGAGAGTAAAGCTAAACAAAAACATAGTGCACTCGTGCTTACAAAAAGCATCCCCATCCTTTGAAAGCAGCAGGACTTCATGTTCTATCCTTTTCCATTGATTTTCACATTATGGCTTAGGAGCTGCTGATGTTTTAGAATGGAGGACAGGACAGGCTTGTCAGCACATGATGTGTGTGTATAAATGATCTCTTGGTATTTTCAGGCAACACATGCTTCATTACCCTGAAACAAAATGTTTCTAAAAAGACCAGTGCTAGTGATGACTTGCTTATGAGTTCTTAAGGTAAGTTTTTAGCAAGTTAGCCACCAGTATACACTTTCAATCCCATTTTCTGTTAGGAAATTCTCTGGTGCTGATCCATGAGTGTAGTGTGTGATAGCAAATAGTTGTACAAAAGTTTGACTGAGGCAGATGATCTTGCGTGCTCCCAAAATTTCTGACACAAAAACATTCATTATAAATCCACACCACCTTCTTTCAATAGCAAAGACAGATGATAAGTGTTTTGTATTTGCTAAATAATAAACCTGTTTTGTCATGGGTTAATCAGTTAATGCTTAGATCTAGTTTTGTGGGGAAAAAAAAACAAACCACTGTTGAACCTGAAAAATTAATCAGGTTTTTGCACACAAAAGGACAAGAGATGAAATTTTTTTAAAAAGTAGCTTGGCAGCAATTTATAGCAAATTGTGACATATCACCTACAAGAGGTATGAGAGATCCTTGTGGAGAGTTTAAATCTTGAGCAGCTCTGCATGTAAGTTGATCTTTTCTACGTCTGGTTTGTTGCATTAGTAGGTAAATTATGTCTCATTGTGTTCATCAAACATGGTTATGGAAACAGATACACAAAACAGTTTTTAAGTATGAACCCAGAAACAGGCTTCCAAGGCAGCAAAGAAAATCTATTTTTAACCACACAGTATGCTAGCAGGTCAATTTCATTACTCATATATTTTTATTTGCAGGTTCTTCTTTTCAATAAAAGAAGAACAACACATGGTTGTGTAAAGAAATTCAGTGGGCACACCAGCAAAACCATGCATTTCTCTAAGTAGAATTCACTTATTATTAGGGTTCTCAAATGGCAAGTATCTAGCCAACGTGTATTAGCCGTGTATTTGATGTGGGAAGCTTATCATTAAGTCTCAGTGAAATTTCACTGTGCTTCTCACTAGTTCAGTCAACACACTTGCCTGTAAAATGTCTTCTGTTACCCACGTTCTTTCCAGTTCAGTGAGCAGCTGGCTATTGATGCAGGAGCACATGTACTGTAATGATATGTGTCTGCTGCTTTAATATTTCTCTCTATCAATGGAACAGAACATAGGTGAGTCCTTGGGGTCAAGATCTACTTTAAAATGTCTTGGGACTGCCATCACTTGTGGGAATCCAATAATTGGTCCTGGAAGAGGCTATGCTGGATTTTTGATGGAAAATTATAGTTACAGATGACTATAAAACACCAACATTATGCATAAATTTGGGGAGGGAGGGGGGCTTTAAGCTGGGGTGTTACACAGGTAGCCTGAAAAGCATATTCTCACAGAAATGTGGCTACTAAATTAGATCTGGCAAACTTTCAACATTTTAAGAAGTTTTGCCATAACCCATACAACACACATTGTATTTGGAAATGGTTTTCATGCTATTTCTTCTCAACAAGGATTGTGTGCACTTTGTCAAAATAAATTGGTTGGAAGATGCAATAAAAATTAGAAAAACTCAATCTGACTGTGCAGCCATGAAAAAAGTGTCATTCCTGCACATGGCCCTCCCTCAGACACAGCATCTGCAGGTAATGCTTGTGACTGTTGCAACACAGAGTATTTTAGCTTGGTTGGAACAGGATTTTCAAGACACTGTGTGGAGTACAACTGAACCATACCTTCTATTACCAGGCATATTTTGTCAATTAATTTTTTTCTCCCACTCTGATGTTCAGATGAAAATAGATTTACTATTCACTCTGATGTATAGTTCTGAATATCCACGTGGTAATAAAAATGGCTCTACTTTAGGCTGAAGTGTAATAGCATTTCTTGTATTTATTTGTAATTTCCTATGGATCTGTATATATTCTATGCATGTATTTGCACTGAAACTACACTATATACTTTACAATTAAACATCACAGACCAAATGGGAATATGCAACATAAAAATATTGTGAGATATTTAGCTTTTTGAAGTATACACTCCAGTCTTCCTGTAAATTATACATAAGTACAAATAGGGCACAACTTAAGTATTTCAGTAAAAATCTTTGTTTTCACAGCCTCATTTTTGATCCTGCAATGCAGTCAAAATGTAGACTGTGTAACATCTGATTATAGTCATCATTTCCCTAGCAACAGACTGATATCCTCACTCAATACATTATACAGTATATTTCAGAGAACAGGGCATGCCAGAAGGGAAGAAGATGGATGACTCAACAGGTCTCTGTCATCCATAATTCTCTCATCCGTGGAAAAATGAAGAACTCTCTGGACACAAACACAACATCCTCATTTGTTTGGAAGTGCAAACAACAGCAGTGTGTAATAATGTTAATAATATTTATTCTGTAGAAACTGCTACTATTATGCCATTATTATGGAGCTCTCCCCCCAAAAATAAAAAAAGGCAAGCACCCTGGAAAGTAACCAGAAAATGGCACACGGACACCTCCTGGTGGCACTGGGGTGTATTTTTAAATAGAAGGATTCAAAATTAAACCAACCCATAGAAACAAAGGTCCAAACAACCACGGTGGATCTAGGGTGATTAAGGGGTTGAGAAAAATCTTTGAAAATCATGAGAGCAGAGTATTGTAAATATATCTTTTACATGATTGAATTATGGCCTTGCCTTTTGTACTTAACCTCTTAAAACACATTATTTTTCAGAACTTCACTGGGCACTGCACCCATACCCCATAAATTAGATTTTCATAACTACTGGAAATAAACCAGGAGTTTTAAAGTAATCCTTGCAACCTGTTTCAGTAGATGAACTGAAATCAGAAATGCGTTATTAGCTGGTCTTCATGCAAATTCTGATAACTCTGAGGACAACCAAAAGAATCCCAGCCTGTGTTCACCAGTCTGGCAGCACAGACAAAATACTGTACGTTCCTGGTGACATTTACTATCAGGAAATTAAAAATCTGAGTATATCAAACAGGCTATAAACTTAAATAGTCATCATAGTAAAACCAAAGAATAGTCATCGGAAATATATGGAAAGTTGGTGCTTACTGGAATTCCCCTTCCCCCCC
>NW_024501459.1:13249372-13317161 GCF_017590055.1 Onychostruthus taczanowskii
CTACCTTCTAGACAAACACTAAAAGACCCAAAAAAGCAAACAAAAAGCCCTCAGAAATGTCATCAAGGCAAATTCAGAAGAAGGGAAAATTCAAAGTATTACAGAGTGTTTATGATAGATCTCTCTTTCCTTGTGCTATTCCCATGATCCAGGCCAAACAACTAGGTTTTAAAAAGACAAATAATGAAGGAATTTGGTGGCTATTACCATAAATAACCAAAGATGTTTCAAAGAGAAGGTGAAAACAGAAGAGACCCCTGGTGAGTAAACCTGTTTTCTACCTTCTTTCCTCATGTCTGAAAGGTGACTTACTGCTGCAGTGGGTTCAATTTTAGATCAACATTTTTTTTTGTCTTTTCACTATCTGGAATATGTTCCTTCTCCACCAAGTCTTGTGACCAATCATTTAAGATTATGAAACAGTTCTGCATAAGACAAAGTCACAGAAATTTAATTCCCTTTAAAGTAGCCTATCTATGCTTCCACAAATACAGAGTCCACGGAATGTTGTAATACAAATTGTGACAGGGATGGTAAGTTGTTTTGCAGTGGTACTTCCAAACAGAATCTGAACGGTTTGAGCTAGAAGGAACCTTAAAAATCATCCAACTCCCCTGTCACGGGCATGGACACCTTCCACTAGACCAGGTTTCTAAGAGCCCCATCCCCAATACTCCCAAGGAGGAAGCATCCACAACTACTTTGGGCAAGCAGTTCCAGCACCTTGCCACCCTCATAGTAATGAATTTCTTCAATATGTAGCAAAAGTGTTGTGCTTGTATCACTGTAAAACCAGAAATTGCTCTTTCAATGTTGCAAACACAGTTCTACTGCATTCACAGCTTTCTCCCAAGGAAATGAAGGCAACCTGAATGTACACAGTCACCTACCTGTGAATCATATCAATTGTGAATTCTGTTGGTTTTGTTTGGGAACACATTCTTCCCTAAAACTTCCTGTTTTTCCAGAGCTGAAAATTATAGATCTGTCTGATGAAATCTATTTACTTTCCATATATGTATATGTGTGTTTGTGTAGGTATTCAAGGACTGGGGAATTAGACAGACATTCCATACCCTCGGGCACATGGTGTGTTGGGGATGGTGCTATGTACCATGAGCTGGATTTTATGATCCTTTAGAGTGCCTTCCAACTCAGCTTTTTCAGGGATTCTGTGACTCTTTGTCAAAGAAAAACAAGTTCACATATTAAATATTATAGAAAAATCCACATCCTTTACTAAATAGCATTCTTCTACCAAATTTTGGCCATAAAATATCTGACATTAATGTAAATGTCAGCACCTTGTACTGTGCTGTCCTGAAGACACTGTTCTCAAAAGACAAAGTGCCTTATTTATTCTACCAAGATAGAATAAACCCTAGCCCTAATTACAATAGTTCTGCAAAACTTGCTTGCAGATCTATCAACATAATATTTTTATTATTATTATTATTAACAGTACATATATTAATATATTATTATGTTTTTATTGCTGTTTGGCCTGCAGGAGACCTGCTTTCATGTCAGCAACATGCAAGGCTGGTCAACATCTTCCCAAAACCTCACAGCCTCTTTATGGTCCCTCCTTACTCTCTTCCATTAGATACTTAGGGGCTGCTCTCTGAGGCATTATTCTGTTTCTCTAAAATACTTCAGTGACTGCTGTTCACGTGTTGTGAGGTCAGAAAACATTTAGAGGTAACTGCTTTTATCTGCCGTATGAAAACTGATTTTATTTCTCTGCTGTTTTTATTTGTTTAGGACATATAAAACTATTCAGTAAATATTCCAGCTTCCTGAATATTTTCACAGTAATAGTGAAAGTAAAGAACTGAGCAGTTTATTTCAAGTTGGAAAAAAAGCAATTAACTGCTTTGAGTTTTATGGCACAGTACTTGTAATTACTACACAGTGCTCAGCACCTTCTGCAAAAATAACACTTTTTAAAAAAATGTGGATTTGATTAATAAAGGTTATAGAGAAATCTCATAAAAACTACCTCCACTAGAGATAACGGATTTGGAGAAGTATAAAACTCAAATGGTGATACACTCTGACTACCAGAAGCAGATTCAGCTGATAAATTTTTGGTGTTCAAGTCTTAATCAGAAGGAGAATTAATGGGGTATTTTTTGCCCTGAAGTTTCACCAAATAAATTGCCCCAGTTTGAATGCAGAAATTCCTATCCCTCATCTAAGCAATTGTACTGGTTTGGGCTGAGAGAGAGTCAAGAAAGAGATAGAAGCTTCTCCAGGGGATGATTAAGGAGCACATTCTAGTTTAGGTTCTTTGAATTGCACCCTATGAAAAGTGTTTGGCGGGACTTCCTGTTTAGTTACATGGACCATTGCCTTCAGTAGGAAAATATTTCAGCACAAATATTTCTTTATACCTATGCAATGAAGAATCAGGATTCACAGACTTGTCTTTCACCTTGACTTTCTATCAATTTTTCCCTTTCTCATGAAATGAGATAGCAAAGTGGAACATGTATTTCAAACACATGAAGCAGTTTCACTATAGTCATTATATTTTATGGACCACTTTAACTGGGTGAATGGGGTTTTGCAGATTTAGACACAAGATGATTCACAGCAAGATTGCAGTTCATAAACACAATGATCAACTGCTCAACATATGACGATCTACCAATCTGAAAAAACCCAACTTGACCTGGTAATCAAAGCAGTACTTCAAAATACACTAATTACATCAGCTGTGCAAAGAAAGAACCTTTTCTAAAGAAAGAACCTCATCAATATGAGGTTCATCAACATCAATAACCCCGCAACAGGCATCTGGAGTTTGTTCACTTCAGCAACTGCATTGCACATAAAATACATGACTGAGCTGACAATTCAGTGTCTCCAGTGGTAACAGCTACAATTCTCTGCTTTTCACAGAGACTCAGAATGGGTCAGGTTGGGAGGGACCACAGTGGATTACCTGGTCCAGCTTCCCTGCTCAAGCAGGGTCATTCTAGAGCACCTTCAGTGCTATTTGATGTGAAATCCTGAAAACATCTTCCTTTATGAAAAAGCTATGGATTGAGTTGTACCACTTATTTTAGTTTAAAGGGACAGGATGATACTGTATTTCATATTGTCTTATTTCTTTGCACTCACCTGTGGAAGAAGGTAGAAGATATATGTCAGCTTGGAAGGTATTTCCATCTATATTGTGTTCTTTTCTATTTGAATATTTTAGTGCTGCAAAGTGAATATAGCACAATTAGCATAACAAATTAAACCAGTGGTAATATCAGAAACTTAATATATTTAATATAATTCAATACAATTAAATATAATAATTTTTACCTATATGTTTCATCAATATTAATACATTTATTTCCTTTTTTACTATTTCTTTACCATATACTGACATTTCTCTCTCCACTTTCTGAGGACATTGCTTGTTTAAGCCTGAGACATCTACTTTTAATGCTTTAAAAATTAGCCCATTTGTCTTGTTTAAGTCAAATATTAAAGTCAAATATAAAATATAAAAACATTTTTACATAAGAAATATGCAGTTTCGGAGAAGCGTGTGCACTCTGTAGTTAACAGCTTCGAGATGATTCTGCTTTTTTGCCTGCAGCACAGGGAACACTTAGGAAGGGTTTCAGAAGGATGAAACCCTTCTATTTCAGAAGGTCATCAGAAGAATGATGAGGCTTTTTTTCTAATGTGGGGGCATACTGACTAAGAAAATCAATCTGTTCCACTACTCAGCCAGGAGTAATAGGGTTTTTTTTGCCCACTTAACATGTGAATGAGTTCAGAGCAGTGAAAGGTGCCCCATCTTAGTACTTGTTTCTTGAACCATGCTGTGCATCTATAAAATATCTGTAATTGTCTTTAGAGCTATATATCTTTAATTATTTCTATATCTCCATCTAATCATATGGATTAGATATAGCCATATAGAGATATGCTAGCCACATGTATACACATGTAAGCATATAGATATATAGGGATATTATAGGTATATATTACATATCTCTGTAATCTATAATCTGAGTACAATTTCCCAAGCAGAGAAATTGCTCAACTCACCAACCATAATCACATGGCAATTCAGTTATTATTTTTTTCAGTTTCATGAACAGGAAAAGCAGAACTTTTTTTTTTTTTTTTTTAGCATTATAATACCTAACAAGGGCAGGTAGGATGAGATTATTTTTTTCTTTGTTAAAGTGTCTGTTATTTTTAATATATCAGTAAAGATAATACACTAAGCTTTTTGAAGACACATTACTGGACAAGGAAACAATTTTCTCTTAAAAGCTTTCAGGGTGCAGTTTGACAGCTTGGGATTTAAAATTTGTGATTTCTATGAACCAGTCTTCCAGGCTGCGTCACAAGGAGGTACAAATGTGCTGTACATGAAGTGAAGGTGCTGCATATAACCTTGAAGCTTCACACACAGGAAAGGTTAGCCCTCTCTTTCAATTACCATCGTGTAGCCATAAGCCAATATGCTCACTTGTCCTTGCCAGAGAGCTGAAATAAATGTTGGAGGTTAGAGGGAAGCGTTCTGCACAAGGATCGTTTTTGACTAAGCTCATTTATTGGCTCTGAATATGACAGCCACAGAGTACAAGACTCAGAACTGATCCCTTAACCCTTTATTCTTCCAGAAAGTCAATTTCCTACTCTTTTGGACAGCTATTAATCACTTTTATCAATGATCTTTTAAAGTCAAAACTCAAAACCTTAAGTAAGAGTCCTAAACATAGCTCAAGGTCCAGATGCTGTGTGCTTTTGTGGCTGAAGGTGAGATTTCTTCCTCTTTCCTGTTGAAAGTCACAGGAACTTTGGGTCATTTTGCTCTTTAAAGAAAGTACCTCAAGCATACATGAAAAAGACTAAAGGCTAGATGGCCATGACAGTATACTGTGTCTCAATCTAACAGTCACTCAGTCATTCTTCCTAACACACCTTTATTAAAGGATGTAGCAATAGTGTCTGTTTCCATGACAGTTTGAAAAATATCCATGGCATCAAAGCTTTAGCATAATTCCCGTGCTTTGTCTGAGGCTTTGAATCTCCACCATCTACCTTCTAGACAAGAAAGTATTCTTTACAAGAAAAACTTTATTTGAAAGCATTTCCCCACTGTGTAAAAAGAAATTTAAGTCCTTACCTTCTCCCAGTTGAATGCCATAACCACTAGATTACTTTACAATGGGTCCAAAACTATACTGATTATTTTCTTTAAGGAAAAAGACTAGGATTGATAATCTCACCTTCAAAGGGAGCTACTCAAAGGAATTTGCATACTTAATAAGAGCAGCCAAGCCAAAGAAGAGAAAGGCATCCCAAGCTCAAAAGGACACATTTACATCCTTGACAAGCAGGTTTTAGACATCACCTTGTGCTATTCTTTACGGCTTATGTACAGGCACTTCTGCAGATCCCATTTCTATGTCCATAACCCAGAATCAGTCTAGGCATCCTCAAAGGACAAGGAATTGCAAGCCTTACATCCTCCTCATAAGCACAGTCCAAGATTTATTGACTCTTCTTATGGGAGAGATCACAAGCCACAACTGATCTGAAATGTAGATACAACCAACATTTTCTGTCCAACAGCAAGAATAATAAAACATCCTTAAACTATAACTAGTCAAGTAAGTGTTGGCATCCAAGATCAGATTTCCTTCTGGCATTAATATTCCAGGCTAATTTTGGGCAAAGTTAGTGACAAACAGCTGCTTTTGAAGCTGTCAGTTACTCACTCCTTCTCTATCCTAGGATTTTTAACTTAATAACACAACCTGCCTTTTTCATGTATGATGTTGATAGTTCATAAAATATTCCAAAACATCCTTTATCAAGAGAAACATGCAACTGGAAGAATGAAATCTGGGAACAGAAGAAAAACAAATCTACAAAATCCTTGGAGTTAGTCTTTTTCTGACATGGCAGTTGCTTTTATAGTATTCCAAACAAATATTTTGACAACACTTTTAAAAATAAAGACCTTAAATGTATTTTCACTAAGAAAATACATTTAAGACTAATAAGAAAAATATAACTTATACAGCTGTGTTTAACAGAAAGATCCATCTGATGTGCATATAAATAGGTATATATGTGACAGAAAAATGTAGCATAAATCTATAAGTATGACTGGAGAAACTGATGAAGTGAGATACTGAAATTAAGTGGTCAGCTGAAAAAAGAAATTTACAAGTGGGTAATTTCCCTTGACTCCATCTCTCTGAAATCCATTGTTCCTGAGTGGATGTGAGACCGCTGAGGCAAATTCAGCTCCTGTGATATAAATTTAGGGTAATGGTGTTAAAGTGAATATTACACTTATTTATTGGCTTTTAGGGCAGGAATCAACTGTACCCTGTAATTTCTGCATCAAACCCATGCTGTAAAACAGATTCATATTTTACCAGGATCTAAATCTGTGCATAGATGCATTTATTCTTAGGACATTTGCTGAAAATTGCTACTACAGGTCCATCAGGGGAGGGGGAGGGGGAGGGGGAGGTGTCCAGCAGTGTACTGGGGTTCCTTTTAATGCAAAATGTCTGTATCTTAGAAAATTATCCTTAACAGAATCCAGTGAAGATACTTCAGATCTCACTTCTTTGAACACATGACTACAAATACTGTTACTGTTTACAGCTGCATGGCAGTATCTGAGAATAGCATATTGTTCAGAAAGTTCAGAAGAGCAAACAATACATTTGAAACACAAACAAAATCCCCATTATTCAAACAAAATCTTGCTTATTTTCTTTCCCCTCATATTTATTTGACATTTAGACTTGACGCTTTAAGGAGTCATGAGAGGAGATTACCATTATTATTATTATTGTCACTATTGTTTTATTATATAATACTGAGTTAATTTTTATTTTATCATAGACTGATTATGCAAAACTTTCTCACAAAATAGTCACCTAAATGGAACCATGGTGAAATCCATATAAGAGTAAAAAATAAGATCACTTAATGCATTTATTTAAGACATGGAACTAACTAATTTAATATACATTAGCAACAGACATCTTCTACATGCCTTCCAGTTTTATCCCTAGGAGAGCCCCACCATGAGTGACATACTCATGAACCTGAGTAATGACACCATTCTACACCACTGTCACCTTTTTTTCACTGGGAAAGGTAAAGAGGAAGGTCTCATACGCTAAATCCTTTTTACCAGGAACATGGTGCTTTTTTGGAACTTATTAATGATATTTTCTGAGGTCACATGATATCAGTACACTTGACTTTCTCATTGTCCAAAACAGGGGCTTTATAGGACAGCAGATGTGATTGCCTTCTAATGGAAACCATTAGATTGTGAACAGTGAGCTGGTACACACAGAAATTTTACTTCCCTGTAGGACCAAGGGCACAAGTCTGACTCCCACAATTTAGCTGTTCAGCACTGTATTCTAGGATCCCATGCTTGCTAGACCCTACAGACCAGATCTTTTCTAAGATACTATGTCTGGTAACTGTTCTACATTTTTTGTTCATTTAAAATATGCAAAGAGGAAGGCAACCTCATCAACATCATATACTTCCAAGTTACACTTCATTACAGTAAATACATGTGAGATCTGTGGGAGGAATACTTCATTATTTAAATGCTTTAGAAGAGATGACAGAGAACATTTGGAAATTAAAACATTGATAAAGCAGAGAACACAGCAGATAGACTGTGCACAGAGATTCTGGAAACCTGATAGACATCACGCTTCTTGTTCAAGTTTCTGGTTTACAGCACCATTTTTAAGAAAAAGGTAGGAGAGTTAGATTTCTTTGCAATGACAGGTCTTATTCACTGCTTCTGTGAGGACCCTTCCTCTGACTTTCCCAGTCTCATTCCTCTTTTTGAAGTGTGTCATTAGCAGCTCTGGTTCTAGAAGTCTTGGGCTTTGTCTTCAGTCCTGCTGGTCACAGAAAATGTTACCTTCCTCTTCCAGCTGGGACTGGAGCTTCCAACAGCAAGTCAGATACCCGAGACTGGAACATCTTTCAAGAATTACACAGACAATTCAGAATTTTGTTTTCCTGAATAATGCAGGTGAACCTTCCGTTTTTGGCACTTCACCTTGGCCCATTTCATCTTTTAAATCTTCCAAGCCTGAGTTATGGAGTGAGATAATTTTCTTTAAGTTTCAGGAAGCTGTTTGTAGTTACATAGCAGATGGATGCCTATTAAGGTCATGTCAGTCTCTTCTTCCTCTTTTTTACAAAAAAACATTTCTTGTCAAGTTTCTCAAGCATTTTTCTTGACTGTATTGCACTAAGGAAAGAAAAAGACAAAGCTTGTCCTGGAAGCCAGTGCTCTGTACCAAAACAAAGACAGCTTATGCTTCTGGGGACCTGAGTAGAAAGGTAGCACAGCCAGTCAGGCAGAACATCCTCTGTGAGCAGAGGCTCAGATGCCAAAGGTCACAGTCACTTTGGCAGCACAAGCTTTACTGTTAACACTTTTCATGGAAGAGGCAAGTGCAGAGAAAGCTCTGTTCCCCTCACAGTTCTTGACCAAGTTAACAAACATGAAAGGAGTCCCTAATGAAAAAGCTACAATAGATTATTGCAGTTATGATAGTTGTAATTGGTGACATTTGCTTTTTGTAACCTGTTAGTAAGATTTGGATAGAGAATGATAACCCTTACTAATGAACTAAGTCTTACTGGTTAATTAAGTAATATAGAAGAGAAGACTGTGGAGCAGTCCATTCATGCCTTACTAAAAAGCTCTGGGATTGAATGCCTTTGCTGTAAGAAGGAAAAGGAGTAATTTTTAAGGGCCTGCCTGGATTTCAAGAGGGTTTTTTGGCAATAACAAGATAATTTTTGTAATGGCATTTGGCCACATCATTTCACTCTCTACTCTTACTTACAAGTTTCATAACTGCCCTGAACCTTTACAACTTTAGGAATTCACCTTGAATAAAGAACAGGAGCATTTCTGCACAACTCCTTCAAGCAAAACCCTCTTTGAAATGAAGGAAAGATTTGCACAGTAACTATAAGAATCTCGGAATAATGTAAGAAACTGTATGAATGTGAGGTCAGATGGCTTTGGAAGCACATACTCAACCCATGAAAGGATAAAACAGAGCTTTAGTATCTGCTGATAACAAGGGGTCACATTTTTTTCTACACCAGTTATGTGGGTGTAATCTTCTTTAGACAAAAAGTCAAGCACCCAGGTCAAGCCTTTTAAGAACAACTTTTCTACTTATTATTAAGGGAAAATAAGTTCACATCTTGCAAAATGAAAGACAGAGCCTGAAAAGAAAAAGATTTTGCAGTCTGTTTTTCTACCCCACAGCAGATAGACTAATAGTCATAGACAGCATGATCAAAACATATAAAAGTGATTTTCACATATATTCTCAAGCATAGAGAAGAATTTATACTTTTTATTATTAATATTTCTTAGGAATTAGGGAGCTGCTGTGAGAAAAAGGCACAATAAGCCTGTTTTGTTATTCTGATATTCAACAACAATGCATACCCATACCGAGTCACCTGGTTTTCACCTAGTTTTAGTTGGATAGTACTTTTCAGTCGTGATTATTTAGCATGCAGCTAACTGGACCAAGAAATTTTTTCATACTTTAAGAGATGTCCTTCCACTCACACAAAGGCTTTCTACTGGTCATTTAAAAGAGCTGTAGCTAAAATTGATTACTGGGAAAGGAAGAATTTTTGATTCTAAAAAAAATCTCATCTATCTGAAAATGAAGTTAAAATAGTTTCCTTGCCAAAGCCTACCATCATATTGCACATAGAAAACCTTGTGTCTGTCAATATCACTTCACAAAGCATTACTAAAAAAAGCATAAGAACATAAATCGTCTGTGCCACAGCAGCATCCACATTCAGCTTCTCTGGTGTTTTCATGGTGGTTTAATGATCCATAGCAATAATGGGAATATTTCATAAATAAGTAATGCTTTTTGTTAAAATAGTATTCCCTCAAACTAGGAATGGCAGGAGTTTTAAGGGTGCAAACAAAAGCCTTGAAAGGGTACCGGGAAATAAAGAATTTCTCTGCAAACAAAAATTTCTCAGCAAACAAAAAAGGGGAGAATTTGCCTTAAAGGGTGTGCATATGCTATTTTAATAGCAAGTACAGATTTCTGAATTCACAGTGCCAACAGAAACAATGCAGAGCTCCTGTAAATTACTGTGTCAAGTAGAATACTGCATGCTGATCCATATCTCCATAGATATGAAACAGTGACCTCATCCCTTCTACTAGAACTATGAAATCTGTTATATACAAAAATAGCTATACAGTAATTGTAAGCCACTGGCAAAGAAAAACCCAATTACCTCAAAGAATGTCAGTGGCAGCATTTGCTTCTAATTCTTGTCTCTGTTTATGGCAAAAATAATAATCATCATGTTAGCAAACCAGATGTTTATGCATCAAGCATATTAGCTGAACTGGCATGCACAACTATAGGATAACATACACAAAAGATGACTGATTAAGATAATGGATGATTAAACACAACAGCTGATGGAAATTACACTTGAGATTTCTGTGGAGGACTTTGAGGGAAGTACAGAACTGGAAAGAGCCAAAATGACAATTCAGATACAAGGTCCAAGATCCAAAAAGTCTGAAGGTCTGAACGTAAGGAAACTGAATGACCTAAAAGATATCTAGTCATTCATATAACACTGTAGTTCTAACAGAGAAATAATAGTACAAGGGGATGTTCAGGTTCTGCCAAGAACTGTGCTGGACTTTTGTGTTTAAAATTAATTATAGAATCACATGATGGTTGAGGAGGGAAGGGATCTCTGGAGGTCATTTGCTCCAACCCCCTTGCTCAAGCAGGGCCACAACCAGCAGGCTGCCCATGCCCATGTTCAGGTGAATTTTGAATATCTCCAAGAACAGAGACTCCACTGAGCACCTGTGTCAGTGCTCAGTCACCCTCACGGTAAAAAGCTCTTTCCTGATGTTCAGAAGGAACCTCCTGTGTGCTGGTGTGTGCCCACTGCCCCTGGGCCCGTCACTGGGCACTGTGGGTAAGAGCCTGGCTCTGCACTCTCTGCCCACTCACTTGAGGTATTTCTACACATGGATGAAATCCCTCTGAGCCTTCTCTTCTTCAGGCTGAACAGCCCCAGCTCTCTCAGCCTTTGCTGATCAGAGGGATGCTTCAGTCCCTTCAGCATCTTCATGGCCCTCCACTGGAAGGCCCAATACGTTAATATTTCTGTGGCACTGGGCTATCCAGAATGGGATGCAGTACTCCAGTGCAGTGTGATATTCCCTGGTACCGAGTACCAGTGCTGAGCAGAGCAGTAGTTTCCTCCCTTCACCTGCTGGCAATGTTTGGTCAGTGCAGCCCAGGACATCATTCCCTCTCTTTGCCATATGGGTGAAGACACCAAGATTTGAGGTAATGTATCCTGTAGGTCTGGTCAGCAGGGAGGGCATGCCTATCTGTAAATATGGGCTAGAGGCTGTATTCAGCAGGTATGCAAAGTGCTGACTTGTAAGACACAAATGGGCTTGCTTTACAGTGACTCAGCCACCATGCTCTAAGCAAATCTCCACATTTATCTGCTTGTACTGCAGGCACTTTGAAACCCACTTAGTCACACATTCATCTGAAGTGCAAACAGCCCCAGCCCCTCAAGGCATGGCTGAACAGCCTCCATCTATCCCAATTGCATATGCTGATTTTATGTAGGACACTGGACAGGTGAGAGAACTTGGGGTGCTTGGAGATGCCCAAGAATCTCCTTTGACAAGGTCAAATCACATTGGTATGCATAAGTTTGGTTTCAGGAAAAAGTAGGTATAAGTAGTTTCTACTGACTCTGCTGTCCCAAATTTTGTTTATGGTGCATAAAATGCATACAAGGGATAATACAGACATAGTCATCCAAGCCAGATCAGAAGTGCAAATGAGGAGCTGGCCTCATTTTCTTCTGCTTACAATACAGAAATCAGTGAGGGAAATAATAATGAGAGAGAAGAACCTGAGGTTGCAGGAGCAATTCTTGAGAGCAAAGTTCTGGAAACAGATGTTTGAATACCTGGGGAGAGTACTTAGGAAATAGCCTAATCTCAAATACTGAGAGAAAATCAAGCCATGAAAGTAACATGAGAGACTGATTTTAAAGTATTCAAAGGAGTAATAGAATTCAGTAGGGTTTCTCCCTGAACTTTGCCAGTTGCACAGCATTGCTAAGCCAGGTCTTTCTGTTCTATTGCTAATGAATTAGGTCCACAAAAAGGCAAGAGTTTCACACTGGTGGAAATTGAATGAAGTGGTCCCTAGAATCAGAGGGAGGTACACAGAGATGTAGGTAAAAGGACTCTATACTGCAAAATTTTCAGGAAGTGTAAGGAGTATCCCAGAGCTGTAAAAAATTTTTGCTGGCTTAGTTGAAGTTAGATGCACACAAAAAGCACATTTGAAAATACAAAATTGGGCTTGAAGCTCAGTTTCAATCCCTTGTTTCTCCCTTCAGTTTTAATTAGACTTTTAATAGAATTAGCTCTCCAAAAGTATTTAAAGAAAAATCAAAGGAAGAAATCAATAAGGAAAGAGACAACCAGCAATGCCTGCCAGCAAAACACTATTCTTCCCTCATTACTGCCTATGTTTGATCTCTGACTGACACCTTTGCATTTCAATTGACAATACTTGGCACCACCTGATACATTTATGGTCTAAATGGCCTTCCCAAATGGACACAAAAATCTACTGAACACTTAAAACATGTTCACGTGTTAAAGACTAAGAAGAGGCACATAAGAAATATTGATGTACAGAGACAGAAAAGTGACATCAGGAATATGAAATAAACAAAAAACCCATCTTAAAATGTTATAATCGTTGTGGAACACACTGATTCTTAAAATCTCCTTTGTGCCCATTATTAAATGAAAGCCAAAATCACATTGTTAAATTTTATTTTGTAAATATTTACGTCTCCTCAGCAAAAGGAAGATGATTGTGAATAATAGGCAGAGGGGACAATTTCACCTCTTCATTCTGCTTGTGGTTTTCCGTGCTTTCATTTCTTCTTTCCATGTCTTACTCTGCCAGTGTCAGTAATGGCTTGAGATCAAAAAACTTCCATAGCTGCTGAATATTCTTCTCATAAGTAACAGCTTCTATATCCAAATAGTGGGTTTTTTACACCCAGTATCTTAGAGCAAATGTCAGCTTAAGCAGGCTCTGAATTCAAAGTGTGTCTCATGCTGTTGAATAAAAACAGAAACCTTGACTCAATTTCTGAGATCAATATATGTAAATCTTTTAAATCAATATGAAATATCACAGCAAGCCAAAGAAGAATCAAGGAGAAGCTATGTCTAATCAAATACTATCTGGTGAATCAAATAATTAAAGATTTTTTTTTCATCTCTAAATTCTACAGTTTGATCAAATGTCATGAAGTATTTAAAAATATATTGTGAAAATTATTCTGACCTAGCATATGTCCCCTCTGTTTCTGATTTCTGTGATTAAAAATAGACCTATGCCACAGCCCAGTTGCTGATATGTTCCAGTATGATTCAGTTTGATCATTCCCCAAAGTAAAAGTATGGACTAATATTTCTGTGTTTCTTGCTCAAGCCTGTGTATATTTGGTGAGTTTTTATAAATACATGGAAGATTTCCTGCCAGATGGCAAATTAGAAAATAAAATGCAACATTTTCTCCTTTATATTAAAATCTCTAGGAATTATTAAAGTCCCTCATGAGCAACCATTCACCACCACAAATAATGTTTTACAATCTACTATGTGTTAAATGTGTCAAGATTCATCCATAAGTACTCACATGAAGCTGGGAAGATCAGTGGAGTTGTATCATATGGTGAAATTATTTTTTTATCCAAGCATCTAACTACATAGCAAAGCAAACTTATACAGAGAAATCCATCTCAGAGTAGCTCAGACTGAGGGCCACCACATTTGCCACAATTACTTTCAGTTTGCTGAAAACTTCTAGTGTATTGATCTATACTTCAAAAGAAATTGATTGCAATACCCTGTTGAGCTGGGTGTTAGCGAGGCTGGAGCATCAGTTTTCATTCCACACTCTAAGTAGATGTAATCACTGACACATCTTAATACTAGAAAACAACATGGGGCATGCAGATATCTAGCATTTGGGGGAAAAAAAATCACAAATCATTATGAGACAGAGGGAATTCTCACCTCGGCCATGCACAAATATAACTGGTAAGAGATAGAGCAAGAAAGGCCAAAGAAACATAGAGTGAGGCTGTGGCTTTGAAATGAAAATAAAAAGAGACAATCACAGGGAGATCAGCTACAACTACAACAGGCCTGGAGAATTCACTCACTGGGCTCTTCGTTCAACTTAAGGAAAAGTACATCCAATTTAATGATATTTGGATTAGACAAAACTAAATGTTCATCTAAAACTAGATGAAACTTTAGGTTTTTCTTGCTTTGCAAAACTAATAGGTAAAAATTATTTAAGAAGGACTTCTGCTGGCATATCCATGGCTATGTATTCTCAAAGAACTGCAAACTTGCAAATTTAGTTACATCTCACAATGTGATAAGGGATGATGTGCACTGCATAATCTGTCCAGGTTTTTATTGAAGAATAGATGGATCACAAGATCACATTCTGGAAAAGAAGCTGCGTACCTTAGGTGATAAATAAAAAAGGAAACTTTTCCATCTCTCCCTTCAGAATATTTTATTCTGAAACAAAATCTAAGTTCAGCCAGAATTTCTAGTCTTACCATGATCTAATATGACCTGTTCCTCTGCATAGTGAAGAAATAAACTATCAAATTACAATATAAATATAAATTAATTTATAAAGCCATTTTATAAATTTTATAAATTTATATAATTTAATTTATAAAATTTCTTAATTTTAAAAATTTGCCTTGAAGGGTGAAATCACCTCACCTCATTGACAGAATCATGGTACATATGTATAAATTTAATTTGATTCACTGTGCAAGGCATTTGGAGGGTTCCAGAAGAGCAGAGTATTTCACCAGCTGGGTGGTCAATTTGTTCATACAATGCACAGATGCACCCAAGTTTTACATGTCTGCCTAGCAAAGTCCATCTTCTAAGTGAGCATTTAGGAAAGACAAACACATAAAATGCTCCGTGGAGCACTTTGGTTTTGCAAAATCAACTTTGTTGCATTGTTTTGTTTCTCAGTAATCTCTCACTTTTGGCTTGGGCTATGCCATATAAAACAGATTGTGTCCTAAACCAGCAAGCTGAAGCATAGAAGTGTGTTGGAAAATAAACACAGTCCAGGGGATTTACCAAAAGTAAATTTGTTTGGCTTACATATTCTGTATTCTGAACTGTCCTCCTATTTTTTAAGAACTAGCCTGCTAGTAGAACTGTAAAAGAAAACATCTCAACATATAAAGACTGTTATGCAGGTTGCAAAAGCCAACATATGCAAATAAGAAACCAGCAGAGATACAACATCCAGTGATAAAGTCACAGTCCCTGGTCTCCTTCTATTACTGGCTATTCAGTTGGAGAAAATCTACCCAACAGCTGGAAAACTAGAATTTAAACTCATATTTTCATTGTCTTTTGGGCATTATTATAACTCATTTACTCTTATTTTTCAGTTTAGACTCAGCTTTATAAATTGAGCAGTTCGTGTTCTGAGAGAGCAAAAACTGTTTAGTCTAGTACTGCTTACCATGTTTTATTGTGGTTTCTGGTCTTGTTCTGTCTAATCTGGGACAACCACAACAAACAAAACTATAAAACTGTACTGAAAAAAAAAAAAAAGGTAGCTAAAAAGATTGATAACAAAATCACAATACTCCATTCCTGAATATAAATTGTGACTATAACCCACAAAAGAACAAAAGGCATTCTTGCAGGAATTCAACTGAGGAATTATTTTAGTAGGAGAGTAATCATTCTTGTCTGTAGCCCTCAATTAACGTTAACTGTAAGAAAAAGCTTATTAGGAATATTTAAATTTTAAAGTCCCCCTGTGCAAGCATATCTGATATTCCCAGAAGCTAGTTACAGTGCAAAGTGTATTAATTAAAATACCGCTCTGGGAGATCCTTCTTTATCCAGTGTTCATTATTAACATGAAAGATAGTGGAAAGGTTTTGATTTTTCATAAAGATTTTAGTCATTGTGACAGGGATTCAAATGGTGGAAAAGAGCATTTGAAATGTTAATGAAATTCTGATCATTTTACAGGACTTAGTAGTTTTTTGACACTTCACCCCCAAAGAAATGATTTGCACTGCTTTGCAAAAATCAGGAGCAAGGTATTATCAAAACTCTGGATCCCAGAGTCTTTTTCTAAAGTGACTATAAAGATTTGGAATAGTACAGTGTAGGGATTTTTCTACATTGATGTATACAGGAAGCCATATTTATTCCACATCTCCTCTTGGCCTGTCTAAACTGCTTATAATATTCATAACCCATTTCCTGCAGCAAACCCCCTTTATCTGGAATGACTGTTGGACATATGATTATTTCTAAATGTTAGAGCTTTTTTGCATTGCATTTTACCAAATATATCCTTTACCTTTTCAAGTATCTCTCACACAAGAGTGGTTACATGACAAACAGGGCTTGCACATAGGAAATGAGTCGAGTATATTGTTGCCAGTCAGGCTGTGCCAGCCATAAACATCTGCCGGTCACAAGCAAGTAAAAAGACAACTTTACATCTCAGTAGTCCACCTGGGACCTGTGAGGACAGTCCTCCAGCCCTTCTGCAAGAGACCTTGACAGATTCTGGCAGAAAGATTTGGTGCCACTACTTCCCTAAGTTTTGAAATCCAGGACAATTTCAAATCTTAGACCACAATCCCATGACTCTAGGCACTTGAAAATGCTGACTTATGCAACCAACCTGTAACTTTTACATATGCCCACAAACCATAGGGAAAATAGGTTTTTCTAATACATCACAAACTCATCATTTATCTCTTGCAACTTATCCCCGTGGGCAGACTCCATTTTTTGCCAACAAGAAATGAAAAACTGTCCCTTTACTGGCCAGCAGAAGGAGACCTGAGTATCTTGGAAACTGTGTCAATGTTACATGGCCTCTCTACACACCAGCTTAATATCTGAGCATACCTCAGATGACATTTACCTCTCTCCTTTGGAACTCCTTCTGGAGTTTGGGCATGGGTAAGCATGGCTGTGCCAGCGTTTGTATTTCAATTCTTTGAAACAGGTTTGAGCAAGGAAGATATATCTTTTGCATTTAGGACTGTGTTTTCCTGATTCTTCTCAGAGACACTCAGGACTCTGAACACTCAGGACGGAAGGTGTTCAGACTGCATTACTTTTTAGAGGCAAAAATTTCTATCATCATTGCTGACTCCACAAAACAACTGATAAGGAAGAGGAGCTAAATATATACAGGTGCCTACAGACTTACCATAGCATAGCAAATGTAACCTAAGATATATTCATAGAATTATTGCCAGCAGAGGCAAGGAGGTCTCAGTGATGTGGTAAGATCACCTCTCTGGGACAGCTTAAGATTCTGATCAGACATGAAATATGAACTAACATGGAATAGGCCCAATAAAGGGTACCATGGTGGCTATGGAATGGAAAGCACAGCTTCTGAAGACAGTGCAGAACAGCTCTATTTTGTTTAGGCTAACAAGCCAAATACTGAAACAGAATGGATGCTAATTCCCTACAAAAGCATCAAAGAGATAAACAATGAAATACATAAGCCAGAAATAAAGGTTGGCACAAGTATACACGATGCTAACTAGCAATTAATTAATAAATTTAGCATATGGTTTGGAAAAAAAAATCCTAAATACTATAGGATATCATTGCATCAAAGACTTGAGTTTGGCACAGTAGGTCCACAGAAGGAAAACATGGGCTTGGGGTTTTTTCAGTATGATGGTAAATTTGTAAAGGCATTCATGTAGCACAGTGGCTATGATCAGAGAGGACTAGTCCCCTTTTTCCCACAAAGACACCACAGTTAAAAAACAGCTCCTTTTCTCTTGGGATCTCCTCTGGTCAAGATGACCCCAAGATGTATTAAAAGTCTTTTTTCCCCAAACCAGCTGTTGAAGAAGAAGTCAGAAATCTTTAGCTCGCTTTCTCAAGGTTGTTTATTATTTCTTATCTAAAACATTTTCTGTCTGGCCTGCCGAGGTCTGTTCAGCAGGTCAGTCCAAGGCACACTCCCTGCCCTGAGGTAGTGATATCTTTTTATACTAAAAACTACGTGTACTTTATTTACAGTTATTTTCCAATACCTATCGTCTATGGTAGACTGTGTACTTCTACTCTAAACCAATCCAAATATGCTAACATCACCCAGAAGATGGAGGCTAGGAAGAAGAAGGAAGAAGGACAGGACAAGGCCCAAAGTCCCCCATCCTGTCCCCTAGACCCCCATAGTAAAATTCTTCAAAATTCCACTTTTCACCCTGTGACAATTACTGTTACGCTACTTAAACGTTTGTGACTTGTAATTCTTCATATAAAGTTGGTAACTTGCTCCATGGGTTGAGATCGAATTCCCAAGTGTCTTTGGCTTCCTGCCACGGTCTCCAAGCCCCTGCCAGGATTTTCAGCCATCCAGGGCATCCAGAGGGATGTCCTGGGTTCCGACACTTTTCAGCATCAGGAGTCATTTAAAGAGTGCTGTCCACAGTTAGAGTTGTACAACACCATGTTCAGACACCAGCCACAAGAGCCAAAAGGACCTTTTAGTTTTGCAGCAGAACCCTACTCTGAGGCAGGTATTGACAGTCCACTTGTCTCTTACCCTGGAGCAGACGATACATTTGGCCAAGCAGATCCCGCAGACCAGACCAACGACAGAGACAAATCTCTACAGACTGTGCTGGGGAAGTTGTCAGTTTCCTCAGACGTGAACACCACACTGTACGCACTTAAAGGTAGGTGACCTGAAGTTATTATGCCCCTGATATATATATGCCCCTGTTTTTAACAAAAATAACCTGAAATTTCAAAGAGAAACAATAAACAAAACCAAACAACATGTACCTCTAATAGGAAACCCTTCACTAAACTGAGAACATCTTCTCCTCTGGTTTTGAATTTGCAATCCACATATGGAAATATCTTGAAAAGAAGTGCACTTCTGGTACACTATCCTCATGGTAAGTTTATCAGGAACCGCTTGCTAGCTGTAGGCTTATTTAAGGTCTGTGTCAAAGATTTAAAGGATCATTGGCAAAGTTTAGAACTTCACAGCTTGGTGGCAAACTAGTTACTTCTGGCATGGCCTGTAATTTTATAAGCATAAACTCTAGAGACCAAAGGCAAATCTGAAATGTACTTTTACTAAATTAACTAGAAAAAAATTGCAGCTGGAATTACCATATGTATCCAAGCTTTTGGTCTCAAAAGATTATTTTAATCATATATTAGTCATGATTTATGTGCTGGCTGTTTGGCATGCAGCATCTGGGTCTATTTGTTCTGAGCTAAGGGGATGCAGAGACGACAACACGAGCATAATCTCCAGTTTAATGTAGTTTTAATGTATTTGTTTTTTTGTGTTGCTTTCACAGATGTGCTGTGATAAGGACAGTAACTGTGATTCTATGGTGAATCTGTATCAACCAACTTGTCTAGCTTAAAAAGAGAAATTATTTGCATGTGCCTGTAAAGACAGCAGTAATTTTGATAAGACTTATTGTACTTTAGAAAAACTTTATTAGTTGCTCATGGCACATTGCCACAAGAAAGACAAATAAAAGACCTTAAGAAGTAATTCTAAAATAATGGCTTGAAGAAAGAAATATTGAAATGCTTTGGTTGCTAAAAATGTGGAGACCTTTTGTAAAAGGATCAGAAAATTTTCCGTATGTATCAAGCATTATTTATATTAATTAGCCAATGGCAATTTAATAGCACTATTATCCAAAAACATCCATACTCAAATGCTGTTCTGTAGCAGGAGATTCCATCAAGATACTAATCTTTTATTAGCATCTCTTTCAGTTAAGAAAATAACAGGGGGAAAAAGGGTGGGGGAATGCATTGTCTGCAATTATTTTCAGGGCATGAACCTGAAAACGTTTTTTCCTGTGTTTTTCCTGTAGTCATCCTAGTTTTCTCATTAGCAGGGGGACACCCAATAAGGCCACACATCAGCACCCAGCTGTGCAACTACTGGGTGCTGAGGGTGGAGGGTCCCTGGCTGTCCGTATCCATCCAGAGACGCTGGATGCTTTGTCGACTACAAATCGACAGTCGCCAATCATTTCTCCTTATCTGCTTCGCTTCGGTCTTCATGTTCAGGGAGGGTTGTGGAATCTCCCTCTCTGGAGATATTAAAAATCCACCTGGACTCCTTCCTGTATCACCCGCTCCAGGTGATCCTGCCTTGGCAGGGGTTTGGACAGGGTGATCCCAAGAGGTCCTTTCCAACCCTAACGATTCTGCGATCCTGTATTTCATGTACAAGCACTTCTCTTGGAATAAGATTCCTGATCACAGCATAACCTCATGCTATGGGCTTCAGGACCCGTCAGATCGCACCTGACTCAGAATACGCCCGGTTTTTGCAGGGACATGCCCAGACCCAGAGCCCCGCACCCTTGGGAACCCAACCAGGGCGCAGCCTGAGGCGAGGCGAGGCGGGGCGGGGCGGGCGGTCCCTGCGGCGGGCGGGCAGCGGGCGGGGCGGGGCGGTGCGGGCTCCCCGCGCTTTGTCTCGGGCGCTGCTCCGCTCCCGCAGCGGCCCCGCGGCCCCTCCCTGTGGCGGCCGCGCTCCGAGCCCGCTCGCCGGGGCCCTGCGGGCTGGGTGCGGCGCAGCGTGCGGGCATCTCCGCCAGGAGCCCCTTTTATTTTTGCCAACAGATGGCTAAGGTGGGTGTTAAGATCAGCTTATCTTGCTAGGGAAATGTTCAGTGCGGTGAAGAAAAACTGGGTATTAATTTGCTGGCAGGGTATTTTCAACTTTATCCTGTGCCGGTTGAAATAATGGAAACGTTCTTGCTCTCCGAAGTGATAACATCATTTTCATCGATGATGTTATCCCTCATAGCATACATACCAACTTGGAATTAATGAAGGTACAGCTAGCAATCTGAGCATTTTTGTAGGCCTGTCATTACTGCATTTTGCAAGCTGCTTTAACCATACTACTTTAAAAAATACCTGTTCTGAAAAACTATACAACACAGTCATGAAGTCTTCCATGCTCTACTTCTCTAGAGGTAACTGAGTGCTTGAATAGGAGTAAGCACAAACTAACCTTTGTACTTTATCCCTTCTAGAACAGTTGGAGAACTGAAGTAATTTTTACAGAATACCTGTGTTTTGTCTTCATTAGATTTTACAGTAATCAGACCCTGTTCTTGAGCCTAGTGACTTCATCAAGACTCTAAATTTGGACGTAACTTGGCATTAAAATCCCAAGAGCTTTCTTTGATTCACTCGGCATTCTTTGCTGACTATTAATGCCTTTGAAATTTGAAACATGGTGTCCAGTGTTTATCAAATAATGCCTTACCATGCATTCCAACTCTCAGGAGAATGGTATGTTACCTCTCCAGAAGGGGAGAGCTTGCTTTAATTTTGAGTAAGCTGTGCATTTGACTGCATTTCAGACTGTACATCATCTGCAGCGCATCTATCTATTGATTTGGTTATGTGCTAATTTACCAAGACCAGCTATGCTTGCTGTGTTATGTAAGCTGTAGCACTAATTACAGGGGGTAGGAGAAAAGTATCTACAGATAACAGCAGGACCGTGAAAAAACTTGTGATTTTTTTAATAAAATTTGTCCAGTTCCTGACTTTGTTAGAAATGGTTTTTATCTCGTTTGTATTTCAGGAGGTACTGGGTGTGGAGAGAACTGCTAAATCATAGGTGAAATCTCATGTTTTACTGAACTTTTTCTTGAAAGTACTTTCAAAAGCTAGAGCTTTTTTTTTTCCATCATGTGAAACACTTGAGATTAATTTCAGAATAGCACGGGAAATAAGTTATGTCTAAAACTCCTGTTGTCCTTGCCTTGTGAATGCTCCTATCACACTGTTATCACCGTCCTTGAATGCAGAAGTTTTTGAAACTGATGAACAATTTTCTGCATTTTTATGGGTTATTTTTTGCCATGTTTTTATTTTTTTAAAACCACCACAAAATAAAATACTTCTCTTTCTGCTTCAAAACATTTGAAGCAGGTGGGTTTGCTTTTATTTACAGTTTTTCAGCTTAGGCTGTCTCTGTTCATGTATATTAGCTTAGGTTCAGATTAAGTTTTTTGTGGAAAGGTCACCCTAGGACAGAAGAAACGTACTCAAAGCCAATAATAATAATAATAATAAATTATTTCATTGGATATTATGCTTTTATTCAGTCATTGCTCCATTGGCAACTCAGAAGAGCATTGCTGGTTGCCTTCTTGGATTGAATTTATATTTGGATGTGCAATTGCACAGTCATACCCATCTGACATAGAAGTATGGCAGCTTCTCAAATCTGGCTCAGCCTGCTGCCTTATTATATTAGTGCTTAGTAATATAATTTCCCAGAGCTGGCTGGTGGAGTAGATGCTTGGCAGCTGTGCGTGTGAGGGTCGTGGTTATGGGGAAGGGCACGACTTCAGCTGTTGGCAGCAGTCTCTTGTGTGTCTGTGATGCTGGCAGACCCCCTCAGGCTCAGGAGGCTTGTCCTGGACTTTCCAGCCTCAGAAGCTGGTGCTTTTGCTTTGCTGAGGATCAGCATCATAGATGAGAGATCTGATTTACTTTGGTTATAAGCATGCTATTAATAAGAAAGAGCTCTACCCAGTTTATAATGATGTTTCCAAAAAGTGGAGAGATGAATGTGTAATGGTTGGCATGTGGAACTGCATTAATGACATTTAAAAAGCTAAATAATATTTTCAGTGTCACAGTTGCATTTTTTCACTATGTGCAAGTTTAAGTGTTCTTTGAAATGGCAAAGTAGGTTTCTGTGTCACTTAAAAGTTCCTTCTAAAATTTACTTTTGTTGCTCCTTTAAGGCTGTTGCTCTATTTTTTTAATCAGTATTGTTATATTACTAGATTGAGTCAAATTTGTACCTTTAAAGGTTTGTAAAAGTAATGAGCGCATGCTTGTCCTTAGAGGTGACAAATCTGATATTAGGGGCTAGCTCAACAACATTTGTTACTTTGCAGCTTGCATGCTGTTTGGCTGTTTTTCAATTTTCATTTAATTTACTGATGAAAATAGAGCCACAGACTGGCTCTGTCTGACAATGTAGTGATCTCTTCTAAGGTGAGCTTAAAAATCCGTTCATGAGTAGTTCACCATGTGGTGAATCTCAGGACCGTTTTTGATGGATTAACGTGTTCTTGTTGCTTTCACTGCTGGACGTCAGGAAAAAAGCTGTCACACTGGCGTGTTTGTTGCTCTCTGTTTTGCCTGAGCGAGATGGAACCAAGCACTGAATTCCTGACTTGATTTAAGCCAGAGCAGTCCAATGGTTTTGATCGGCTTCTCTCCAGTCTGTTGTTTTTTCTGGGAGGATGCCCACAGCAGCTGCTTGAGCCAACTAAATGCCGCTTCCCACACTTGTTCACAGCCCATCCCAGCCTAAGGAATAAGGGGCAGAGGGGCTGCTGTGTCCGAGGGCAGAAGTCCAGCTCTCAGTGGTAGGTCATGGCAGTGCTTGCCCAGCCACACGCTCCAGCAGCCAGGGAAGACTGGTTGTGGTTGGAAGGGGCTGGCTGGCTGCTGGCTCAGGAAATAGCCTGCAGTGGCAAACCCAGAGCTTTCCCTTGCTGATCTGCCTAGGGACTACACTGGGACCAGTCTGGGTGAGTCCTCGAGGTCTCTCTGTACAGCATCTTCTGCTGAGAGCTGGGGTCTGCTCTGTGACAGCAATTGTCCCTGGACCCTTCCCTGGCGTGGGGAATGTCTGAGGTGCCTTGCTCCACCCCTAACAGCGCAAGATAGAGATCTTTGGGGTTTTATGTTAGTAATGTGACTCTTGAGAGCAAGTGCTTTTTCTTGCTGTGTCCGAATTTCTGAATGCCCAATCTTATTTTTTCCTTAATAGTTTAGAAATGTTATGGGTTTTAAAACAAAAATAATATTAGGTTGAGTGTTCTTTTCCTTTTAGAGTTGTCTTGCCTCACTGGATCCATGCAGCAGCTTCCTTACTTTGGTGGCCATTTTCTTTAGCTCCATTTGACTTCAGACTTCGGCTTTCATTTTTTTTAGTAGGTGTATCTTTTGTCCAAGAGAGGAAAGAATTTGTTTCATTGTACACTGTTCTTAAATCAGTAACTTGGAAACTATTAAAGATTGAAATGCAAAACTAATATTAATGTATATAATTTTTAATGAGTTATTTGTCTCTGGTAGCCATTAAAACACAGAGATAAACGTGTCTTTGCACTGAACTGATGCTTCGCTGGGCATACTTGAACCTCTGTTAAGTGACTGAATTTGACATTTAGCACTCTATAATTGCTTAATGTATTTACTCTTTTTAAAGCCATCATGTTTTTATTTTTTTAATTAATGGTTATTTTACTTAAGGAAAAATCCCAAAAACTAGTTTAGGCTGATACAGTATGGAGAAGTGTCGCCCTGATTTTGTAAGACTTTGTTAAGCCTTCTGATATTTACATTCTTTCAACAAACTTTCTCACACACAGTTCTGTAAATAACCTATGTTTTGCATTCTTTCATGGAGGTGGAGAGAATTGATGGACTCTTGGTCTGTCCAGTGGCATTGGAGAGGTGGCACTGTCACCCTCCAATCCACTGTCACCTTTGGAAAACTATAAATGTTGGAGTCAGAAAATAAAGCTTCTTCTTTTTTGTTCCTCTCGAGAGCAGCAGTGTCTGTGTCATCATTTCGTGCCTTATCACAACAGAGAAGTGCACTACCAGAATACGTTTCACCTTTCAAAGAGAGGAAGTAGACAGGAATTTGAATGTTTCAGATTAGTTTCTTCAGTATCTTAGAAGTAATAGATTTTATGCCCTTTTCTATAGTTTTTTTAGATTTCTTGCATTTTTAAGTTAAATTGCAGAGGCTAGATTGATCTACTAATTGACTTCAATTGGTTTAATATAGTGGAAAGATGAACATGTTTTACCTGCACACAACATGGTGTGGTTGTCATCAAAAGCCGGTGTTGCATCTTGATGAAACCTGGTTTCAGGAGTATAGTAAGCACTTGACTGGAGCAGCTGAGGAAGGGCTTACTTTCTAAAGAAATCCTGAGGGAGGAGCAAACTAGGAATGAATATATTATAAATTGAGTTTATTATCAGTTTTTTTAACACATCATATTTTGCCAGTTAGGATTCTGATAAGCAAGCAGACTTAGGTAGGGACTGCTCTGTCCAATTACACTTGTGTTGAAAAGTGCATAAGCCCAGATTTGCTTTGGGGATCACTATGGCAAAACAGTCTTGGCTTAAGGCTGGTGTGAGAAGACAAGTCTTTGCCTGACAAGTCTTTGCCTGACTGCCCTCACAGTCATCACAGTGCCAGTAGCCTAATATGGGAGAACAGTGTGTTTATGAAGCCAAAGCAGAACTGTGTAACATTTACATAGGTTTTGCAGGTCACATGCTTTCTAGTGCTTCTAGTTGATCTTAAAGCTTGTTAACAGAAAGGCAGATGATGCATCTGGAATTCAGATCTGTCAAATAGCGCTGCTTGTTCGCCTTTGGTTGAGTTGCATTTCCATAGGCTTTGCAGGGGAAGGTTTCATAGATTTTTCTGGATGACCATCATGACTGAGTGACTCTCTAGAATGCCTGCACGTTAACACTCAGTATGGGACAAATGGGAGCAACCAGAGGTCTGCTCTCTGTTGCAGGGCTAGGATCTAGTTGGGATCATGTGTAGGTGGTAGGACAGCTCACAGGACTGCAGAGCTGTGGTGGATGAGTACAGGCTCTTCAGGAAGAACGAGCTGGACAGCATGGGGGGAAGTTGCCCTTTATGTGGGAGAGCAGTGAGAATGCAACGGAGCTTTGCTGTGGAACCACCTGAGGGAGTATGAATCAGGGTTAGCAGGCAGACAAGTGTGGGAACAGCTGTTGTTGCTGTCTGCTAAAAGGCACTTGATCAGGAAAAATATGAGGTCTCCCTCATAATTGGAAAGATCAGTGTATTCACAGTGTATTCCTCATGAGATACTTTAACCTCTGAAGGGACTTTAATCTGCTGGAGGGACAAATCAGTAAGGTGCAAGCAGCTAGGAGGCTTCTGGTATGCATTGATGACAAACTCCTGACCCAGGTGATCAAGGAGCTGGCAAGGGGAGACAGTCCTACAGTACTTCATATGTACAGATATGTGAGATGTAAAGGTCAGGGGCAGCCTTTCCACCAGTGACTGTAGGATGGTTCAATTCAGGATCCTGAGAGGAGGGAGCTGGGTAAATAGATCTCAGCCCCAGAGTTCGGGAATGCAGTCTGTGACTTTAGGGATCTGCTTGCAAGAGTCCCATGAGAAATGGCCATAGAGAGAGCTGGTTATTTTTAAGGATGTGTAATGTGACTGGCGCATTTTCACATTAAAAGTTAAGCTTTGTTTGAGGAAGGAAGCAAAGAAGGACAGACAGTTGTAGTAAAGGGGAATACACCATGATGTCAGTTGTGTGTGCTGCTGTTACAGTCATTCTTGACTGCATGGAACTCATTTCTCAGTCACCAAAAAAACCTATACAGAATCCTCCTCCAGGCTGTCACTTTGAGGCAGTGGGTCTCACCTTGATGTGTTATTTTCAAGAAATAAAAATGAAATTTGCCATCATCAGACTCATTCACGTTCAGTGCAATAACAGGGTTTTTGAAATATAATGCATTTTCATTGTCAGACTGAAAAGCTGTACAAAAATTTGCAGAGGTACTGTGAAAGTCTTTTCAGCTTGAAGGAATGGATGCTACAGTGCTAAGGTGTTATCTTTTGGAAACAGAAGTGACAGGTTTATACAAGATTGTCAATACAGGAGCACAGGAGAATTGAAGAGGCTTTCCTATAAAATTGGGAGTAGATAGATAAAAGTAGATTGATTTGCTATTTGTTAGACAATTGTCAAAACTTAGCTGCTTAAAAATTTCAAAGTATATGAATGGTTGAATACTAAGAGGCAGGGCTTACTATGATTTCCTCTTTCTTTGTCTCTTTCCTGCAAACTGCAGAATAGCACAGGTTAGAAGGGATGTGCTTGGTGGGGTAAAACATGCACAATATCGTCTTCCAAGCAGACTTGACCAAAGTATGACAAGTACTGCCTGTTGTTAAGGATTGCAGTCAGTGTATTTGCCTTACTTGCATTTTCATTTCAAAATTCCTTTTGGCAAAATGCAAATTTGCAAAACTTCAATTGTTATTGGAATACTTTTTTCCTACTTTGGTACATTCCTATTTTCATCATGTTATTTAATTATCTTCAAAACTGCTTTAAAAAAATAATACTCTAAATTAAAAAAAAAAAAAGCTCTAATTTAAAGGAATGTCCAAGGGTCTGTGCAACCCAGTCTAGTTGGAGGTGTTCCTTCCCAGGAGGGGGGTTGGAACTAGATGATCTTCAAGGTCCCCTTCCAACCCAAAACATTCCATTCTGTGAATGTTTTGGGTTCTGTGAAGTCTTCCCTACCTGAGTCACTGCATCAGTAAAATTTTTAGATGGCCCTTGCATGTAGTATTTACCGTTGGTTAGGCTATGGTTAGTTAGTGTGTTGATTAAAAAAATATAACCCAGTCATTATTGATTATTGAACATATGTTAGAGACTGGGCAGTCCTCAAAGAACCAGATGCTGTGCCTTGATGATACAGATTCTAACTAATGTGGGGAATGAACAGCATTTTTTTATTGTACCATAAATATGTGGAACTCTTAAGTGACAAATACCTTGCTTTTGGAGATGAAAATGGAGTTATGCTAAAAGCAATAAATACGGTTTTGTAGAAGAATTTGGCAAGTGCTCTTCAAGTGCTGACTTTCAACACTTGCAGATTACTTGATGGATTCAAATAGGTACCTAGTCCCAAGGCAGGGAATTGTACCAGGCTGTTTCTGCATGTTTGAATTCAGAGAGGCTTGATGATTCTGATTATCACAGGTCTCTGGCCTAAATAGTTTAGTACTGCCGCTGCTGTTGATAAATAAAAGGTTTTGAAGGGCAGTCAGATTTTACAACCTGATTAAATACTGTTACAAAGTGCAGTCTTGTTTCTGCAATTTGTATCTATGTGCACCCCACACAGCTCTATACACTTGGGTATATAGAGCTCTCCAAAAGAAAAAAGTGTAACAAAGCTTAAGTTATTCAGCAATGCACCGGAGGCTTCTGCTCCCTCTAGGTGTGGTCTGTTTACACAACTGCCTTATCTGTAAACATGACAGCAAGAACAAGTATCTGTGACAGATATGGCTGTGGCTCTATCAGATCAAGCTTGCATGTATTGATGGGTGCACACATTGTACTGAGAAAGATAAATAGAACTGGTAGCTTGCTCTTCCTGCTGTAAATCAATTGTGCTACTTGAATATGAGAAAAAAGAAAGAAAGAAGTTGTTCTCTTGAAATCTAGGTTCAAGGAAGTCTAAACTTATCTATAATACTGAAAGCACCATGATACGTCTGGAGATTGTATAGCTGTACTGTCAAACTTAGTGCTCCACCCAGACTTTACAGCTAAACTCCTAACTTCAAGATCAGAAAGTGCAAGCAACTAGACTGTAACCATACTCAGAAGAGATGTGAGCAGTAACTTGTGTAGGTACAAACCCAGTGATTTGGAAGCAGAACTGGAGGAGGAGGACATTTTACAAACATGAATGATAAGATTATTGTAGTCCTGCTAATAAGCTTCCAGTCTGGTTAAGTCAGATACCCAGCATCATACTAGGTTGTACACTGTATTTTTGTCTGAGACCTGGTCTCAGGGAGGCAGTAGAATAGGATGTAAAGCTCTGTATCATAGTTCTGGCATCACTTACGCTGAAATACCACTTCTGTGGTGGTCACATAACAATTCTGATCATATTTAACTGTTCTCTAGGTGTGTTTTGATTAGATAAACAGTAATAATTATTTCAGTTCTTCTCCAAGTTAACTATATTCATTCATGTTTAATACAAGCATCTAAACTGCTGGTGATTAGCGGTATTAAAGCTGGTAAAAAGGAAAAAAAGTGTAGCTGCTGTATAACCAAAATGATTTTTAAAAGTCCTGCATTGTTGCTAAATTTACAGACTGAAGAAAATTGCCATGACAGTATCTTACTACCAATTTCTATTCTCAGACCAATTTCTCAAGCATATCCTCCTTCTGTTTCCTGATTTGAGTGTACTTTTTTTTAATTTTATTTTTATTTTTTCCCTTAGCCTCCTCCCTGCGGTGCATCCCAGATTAAAAACCATTTTGGCTAACTTTTTTCAGAAAAAAATTCAGGAAAAATACCACACATTGTCGAAAAATAAAACAAAGCCTAAATTAAGTCAATTGCAGCCTTCATAATTTTATTCCCATGTCTTACTGTTAAGTTAACAGATTTCATGTGGATAGCATTGCTAACCCTTCTGTAAGGGAAGACTCATGGACTCCTAGAAAGAAATGTTAAGGTTTTTTGGTTTGTTTGGTTTTGGTTTGTTTTTTTTTACTTTAAAAGTGAGGAAAATCACAGAGGAATTAAGAAGCTAAAGGGGTGAGTGTGCCCCTTCATAAAGGATGCTTGGCTTCCCATTTTCAACAAAACTTCAGGAACTTTCATTTTTTAGAAACAACTTCCTTATGTGCTTTGGGTCAGTGATTTGTGTTACATGGTAGGTGTTGGCAGTAGAAGTAGCTCTAGGCAGCTGTGATTACCTGCCAGCAGCAGGAGAGGGTGGGAATGCTGTAAGGAAATCCAGGACTGTAACTGCAGCTGTGCTAAGTGGTAATTGGCATTCCTTGTGCTTTGGTTTGTCATATGTAAATATTGCTCGTTCAGGTCAGCAGCTATCAAGTCTGCTTCTTTTCATGTGGAATTTAAACACCAGCTCAAATTCTAGAACACTAGAATGAACACTCAGCCAAATTCTTGATCTTGTGTCAAGATCACTAATTCTTATTTATTTCAGCTAATTTATTGAAGACACAAATAGTGTAATTTCATATTTTTGGGAAATGCCTCTTTCACTTGTTTCTGCAAGGCTGAGGGTTGTATCAGAATGATGTCATAAAAAGAAGTTGAACTGTTTAGTAGAAGTGAGTTTGGGGTGATGTAGGTTGTCATTATTAAGAGTGCTAGGAGCTCTGAAGGATGAAGTCATGAAATAAACAAACAAATCTGTCCATATCTTGTACTTTTGAGTGGAGTAATTGAGAAAAGGTTACAACTGTTGCTGCTTACCCTTCAGATCAGTGGTGAGGGCAGGTTCCCAGCCATCTAAGCTTTGTACCGGTGTTCCTGTGCTCAGGCTTGTGGATTTAAGAAAACAGACCTATGGAAAAATTTTCAGACATGATTTTTTAAAAAAGAATTTGAAAAAATGGAGTTAAAAACCAAGTTCCTAGTAAATCTTTATCACATTCAATTTGAATGCATTCAGATTTCTTTATCGTAATTGAAATAAAATTCTAATGCAAGAATAGAAAAAAAACAAGATTCTTCTGCGTGTTTTGGATTTTTCCTACTTCTCGTACTTGCATGCATCTAAATGCACAAATATTTAGATGGCACAAAAGGAAACTTGGTTATGAATTCCATTTGTAAAACCATTTACTGTCAGTGCAGTCCTGCTGTGCTGTGGTAAGGAGAGGCATAGTCATATCTGCATGGAAAGGGTGCATAAATTAATTGAAGGTATGAACTAAATGTTTTGAACTGCACTTTTCATGTGATTTATGATTCTTAAAATGCACTGTGCTCCATAGTATGTTCATACAACATTGTTATGTTCTATTGTTATGAACATAGTATGTTCATACAACATTGTATGCAGTTAGTTACTGGGGGTGAACTTGCTTTAAATAATTGAAAAAATCAGAAATAGACAATAATTGCTTATTGGTAATACAAGTTTCACTCAGTTTTAATCATTGTATTTGGGCAAAAAAGGTTTTCGGTAGGAACCATGGCTGCCTGAATCTGTTTGTTTGCTGTGAAATATTTAATTAAATTATTTTTTTAGGACTGGTCATACACTTAGCAAGTGTGTATGTTTAGGTGGAAAACAGGTTTCCACAGGGAAGCTGGGAACAAAAGCTGATCAAATGATTGAAGATTGCTGTGTTGATAACTTTGTTAGTTTAAGATGCTGCTTCACCTAAAATAAAAGTAAATTCGAAGTGGTTTTATTTTAATGGGGTGTAAATAGAGGCAGTTGTATTGTCTGCAATAGTCAGATTGAGTACAGAGAAAGCTACTAGTACATCTCAAACATAATCCAAATTTACTGCTTCTTGATAGATACGTGGTATAAAAATATCCCTGTATTCCTCTGCTATAGTACTAGATATAGTAGATGCCTTTTATTGGGAAACACTGTAGTTTTTCATCTCTGCCACAACTCTGTTTCATAATGCATACTATATAAATATATTTGCATGCATAGGCTTTGATACTTTGACTTGTTGGTCTTTTGTCTGGTTCTGTGGATCTGCTTTATGTCAGATATGCTGTTTACATTTTTGTTACCAATGCTTAAATAGCAACATCAGAAATACTTCTGTAAACCATCAGTTATAATCTGAATAAAATATATAGCAAAAATAGCATCAAGACTGTTTTCTTTACAAAATAAAGTGGGATAGTTTATCTTGGTAGAGCAAAATAAATAATGGAATGTGTCTTTTCTATATTTGATACTAAATTTGATCTTTTTCCAAAGACAGAAATACCCACTAAATAGCTTTATTCTTGGTGTCTATTTGAGCTGTCGTTGGGACTTACAAGGGATTTTTTATTTCTATATTGATATGTATCCTTTTAAGGGAGTGGAGTTATGTATTATAAATAAACACAATTGCTGGTGACGTGTTGCTGGGCCTGACAGCTTCCAAAAGTACCTAAGGACTTTGGTATATTTTTTGCCTTTCTCATCTGCATAGCCTCTGCACAAGTCAAAGGATATATGGCTAAGTGTATATGAGGTTAGCATTTTTGAAATAATGTTTTGTCATTAATTTAATCAAATTTTCTTAAAGAAGTATGTTGTTTTTTTAAGGTGAGGTTACAGTGCAAACTGGAGATCTGTTGCCGTGTAAGATTTGTGGAAGAACTTTCTTTCCTGCAGCACTGGTGAGTGGTGTGAGACCTTTTGGCTTTTATATTTGATAAGTTGATATGAAAGTTAAGCAGTGCTCAGTATAGCTAAATAAAATAGACTTAGGGGTTTTGTTTTTGTTGGGGTTTTGGTTTTTCACCCCTCCAAGTAATTACTGATTCCAGTTGTCTCAAGTTTGAAGCTCATTAGAAGGAGTTTAATTTTATTTTAAGATCCCATACTTTTCTGAAATACATGCCTCTAAAAGCATCTTTTCTAGGGTTACAGAATCAATCCTTGTGTTCTGCAGTTTTTTTCAGCTAGTAAATGAGGTGTTTTGTTTGCCATTTCCAAAACTGTTCTCCACTGTTAATAGAAATCAGTCTGTCCTTAAATGTGAATATGAATTTCAGACACCTATGATTTGTTTTGCCACTCAGTGCAAAAGCTGCCTACCTATCATCAGGTTTTTTACATGAAAGGAGCAAATATAGATGCCTTCAACTTTTCTTCTCATTATCACCCGTGGTTTTGTGACACTGTATACATCAGTGAACTCCTGTAGTTCTGTTTTAAAGGTGGTGGCTGGCATGAATGTTTGAGGGAAAACAGTCTTAAGCTTATTCATCAAGAGTTGGGGTTTTTTTGCTAGTTTTTTTAATCAAGAAAGAGGGAAATAATGTGTTAATAAGTTCTGTTTTCAAAACTGAGTTCTGCATTCTCCTTTTATTTTGCTTCTGCTTTCAGAAAAAGCATGGACCCATTTGCCAAAAAACTTCTGCCAAGAAAAGGAAGACGTTCGATTCCAGCCGACAGAGAGCAGAAGGAACTGACATTCCCACAGTAAAACCTCTTAAGCCACGGGTATGTGATAATTTACTCTGAATGTGAGCATTTCAGGCATACTACATATGCATTTTAATAAGGCTTATTTCTTCTGGCAGTTTGTGTTAATTAGATCAACTAAGATTTGAAAGAAATCTTAACTGTGATATTATGTACTAAAATAAGGTGCATAGTTAGCTTCAAGTAAAAACTTCAAAGCTTTCTTTTTTGCCTCTTAGCCAGAACCACCCAAAAAACCTTCTAACTGGAGACGAAAGCATGAGGAATTCATAGCGACTATACGAGCAGCCAAAGGACTTAATCTTAAAGACGGTGGAAAACTCCCTCCACCACCTCCACCATCATATGACCCAGGTATGTAAAACAGTCAAGTTCCTTAGAGATTTTTCTTTAAATTAATGTGAAGAAGTTTGAATTGAAAAGAAATTTGTTGGAATGCAACATCCGCAAGTTCTTGAAGATGTCTTACTGTCCCTGTGCAGATGCTGGATTGTGACTTTGGGTCTGGCTGGCTCACATCTTGTGTAGCTTTCAAAGCCCTTGACTTTGTTTTTGAAAACATAGCTGGGGCCAATTTGCAGTTTGCTACTGTTTTGTAATCCGTAGGTTGGACAAATTGTTTCAATACCCTGTTTGTGCTCACAACAACAGCAGAGTGCCTTTTTGGTTAGCTGACACCCACAACATATTTACATTGTGGGAATGCACTTTTGTGCTCTTCAAATGTAATCTCTCCCGTTTCTTGCTGAATTCACATTTGGATTCATGTATGCAGTATATGCCGTAATGCCTCAGGTGTTTTGGGTATGTGAGATGTGTTCATATTAGCAAGGGCAGGACAGTCCTTGGGTACCTTCGAACTGAGAGTGGGTAAAATGTTCGAGCAGTCTGATGTGAATGAGAAGGAAATGCACTTTTCGTTTAACTTCTGGGATATTATAAATGGTTGAAGAATTTATTTCTTCCTCTTGTCCTAAGAGTTAAAGCATTTGATTAGCTGAATGGCTATTTTCAGAAGGATTGGGAAAGAACGTGTTTGCTTCTGCCTGTCTCTGTGGTCAAGGGAGGATGTGAAATGTTGCCTATCATATTTCTTAGCAGCAGATGTGTTAGTCCAGCATTAGGATTGTAATGATGCATTCATTCTAAGAGGCTGTATTATTCAGCATTCTGTACTCACAATCCTGAAAACCCGTACAGTTAATTTTAAAAAGTAAAGCCATCTTAAAGCCAATAGCAAATGCTGTGGATAAGAATCACAAGGCTTGATCATGGAAAGAATCATTAATAATCTATGTAGCATATCTATAATCTATCTTGTTGTAGTTGGTTTTAGTCTCCTTGCTTCAGTGCTACTGCAGTGGGTAAGACTTAGAAAGAGGAAATCAGGAATGAAGAGACCATGCACAAAAAGATTAGTGCATATTCTTCTTAAAAATAGAGCAGGAGCAGCAACTGATACTCGTTTTGTACTTGTCCTGTAGAAGAGTGGGAAGATTGTGAATGTACCGTGTGTATGCATCCTCTCCTACTCAGCTCTGTCTTGGTCACACTTGTTTCTAACAAGCAGCAAGTCTTTTTCATTTTAATGGAAAGAGTCTCATATTCGTACTTTCTGCTTAACTGCTCTGAGCTGGAATGTATTGCTGCTTCTTTCATCTCCTCTTCCACTTTTTGTGAGGAAATGCAGAATAGCATCAGGTTAAGAACAACCTTAAGTCACCCTGAGTTTGACTGCATGTGTGTACTGCCCTCTTATTTTGATTAATTTTTGTTTTTTAAAGCTTACATTGAATCCTAGAGGTTCTTCTGGACAGTATGAGCAGTACTTTCAGAGAGCCAAATGTCTGACTGGCACTATGTGTTTTACAAAAGGATGAAGATACAATTTCTGATTCCTAAAAGTATACATTCATCCTCCCACGTGTGATACATTTGTGGGCTTTGAAAGTTTTCTGTGGGAACTGAGCTCTGCACTAGCTAGAAGTGGTATATTATCTAGGGGCTTTCACAGCTGCTTTATTTTTCTTTTTTTCTTTTTTTTTACTTTCTTTGGAATATTTTAGGTTTGACTACATAGCTGTTACAGTTCTGTTTCTGATTTTTTGTCTCTTAAGGTGTAGTTGATATTCAAGTATACTGACAGTAGCAGAGCATATGTAAAATAAAAAAATGAAAAATTGTTGTTGTTACCCCATGAGATTCCCATGCTGTCACTTCTCTGTGTTCTTCCTCTGTCCTTAGCTCACACTTCTTGGGTCACAGTTCATGGTTTGGTGGCCATTACATCATTCAACTTACTCAAAACTGTTTATAAATATTTAAAGGGACAAATATTTAAGCCTGATCTACTGCATTTGGACTAGTAACATGTAATCAAAAACTTATTTTAGATTTTATGATATCTAATTGTAATTTTGGAGGCAGTGATTGTTGAATTTCATCTCATTCTTCAATATATGTCTAAAATGACCTAGAAACACACTAATTTAACCTGCTTTGCTGGTGTCAAGCTTTTTTGATGCTTGCATGGTTTTGATTGCTCTAATCTTGGGCATACAGCATTAATATTTCGGGGCACTGAAATACACAGTTGTCTGAAACTGTCGTCCAAACATATTATTTTCAAAGTGCACTGTATTTTAAGGTGTGTATTTCCAGCATACAGATTATGTATCTTTTAATATTTTAAGCATTTCTGTAGTCCTTTCTGTTTTTTCCCCAATGAGAGTAATATTTCCTGTATGTAATACTGTTTGCAATGTGACTAAATTAATCTTGCAGTAGTAACATGGCCACCAGTTACTTTCTTTTGCATGTCTTTAGAGATAGCTCCTTATTTTGGCTGATCTTCTTCTGATTTTTTTATTTGTTAAATTTCTGATTTTTTTATAATGATCACTTCTAGTATTGCAGTTAGTATTTCTCAGTTCTTTCAAATTTGTCAAACAGATTTGTTGTCTTTTGCTGCTTGTAAGGTTGTAATGTATTCCCATCTCTTGAACAAACTGAACTGTTTGTGATTTTTTGAAAATTTTTGATTGTTTGTTTGTTTAGCTTCTTCTCTACTTCCTTCCAGCTGATCTCTGTGTCACGTCCCTTTACCTCTGGCTACTTTCTCTGCAGAATAGCGTCACTTAAAGTGTTTCTGATTTTGCTTAGGTTATTTCTAATCCTCAGCTACTCTTAGCCATCAAATGAGAATATGCTTTTAGCTGGCAATCTATATTTCATTTCCAGATTGAAAAATATTAATAATTTCTCCTGGAGGGGAGGCTGGTCTTTAAAAGACTTTAAAACATTGTCATTTTTAAAACAGAGTATTAATGTTAGATTTCTATGTTTTTAAGATTACATTCAGTGTCCATACTGTCAGAGGAGATTTAATGAAAATGCAGCTGACAGGCACATCAATTTCTGTAAGGAGCAAGCTGCACGTATTACTAATAAGGGGAAATTGGCAGCTGATACCAAAGGCAAGGTTCCTACTCGAACACAGGTGAGCTATAACACTTTTCTTAACTTGTCACTTGCATTCAATGTCATATCAAGCTTGTTAAATAGTGTGTTACTTTTAAAAAGAACTGTTTTATTCTGTGATTTTGTTATTTGCACTCACTGAAATTAGACACTAGCATGGATGAAGCTTTTGCTTTCTTAAACTGCAGAGATCCATAAGTCAGGTAGCAGCAGTTGCAAAACGAAAACCAGTGATAAACATAATTGAGAAATGTGTAAATGATGGGTAAAGATAGCAGGAGGAAATAGAGATGCAGTTTTTGTAGAGGTAGTTGAATTTCTGTTGTGCTAGTTTCTAAATTGAGTTGAAGACTTGCTTAATGGGCAAACAAAGTACCTGACTACAGGATAACTGACAGCAGTATTGTGGCTAATTAGAGGCTTTAGAGGGCTTCAGGTGTATTACACAGTATTTTGAATTAGTGCAGGGACTGGTCCAGACCACACAGGTGAAAGTAAGGTTTGGATTTCAAAGACAAAAAAATAATTCTACCTTTGAGTATTCACTTTTAAATTAATTGATAATGAGATGATACTGTTAATCTTAACAAAGCCACTAAGTTAGGGAGTGTTTCCTGCCAGCATCGTCTGTAAGTGTTAGAAAACAGACTATCAGAAACCATTTGCATGTGCCCATACCAGAAACAGGTTCATTAGTAGGAAATCATCCTCTGTTCTCCCACAGTACCTGAAAGAATTACCTGTTGTGTTATATAGATAGCTTGATTTAATTGCTTAAATTTCTAGGTTGTATTTTGTTACAGTACAAACCTGCTCCAGTTAAGAAGATGCCTTCTGTAGGATCAACACCATCACCATCATCACGCTTACCACAGCCAAGTGGTGTTAGCAAAACTGTTGTAGGTATGAAATGAATGTTATGAATTGTTCCATGTCCTTTCTAAATAATAACTCTCAAACTATGCAGTAAAAATTGATTTTTACTGATATAAAATTGATATAGTGGTTTGTAAAATCTCATTTAAAATAAATTTGGAAGGGGCACTGATTGCCATCTATCTAAAAAGACTCCTGAGCACTTAGGATTCTGGTTTATATATCAGGTCAATTTTTTTTTTTTTAATTTTATATGAAAAATCATTCAGGGTAGTAATGCATGATTGTATCAAATACTGATCTCATACTTAATTCTGTAACTAATTTTTCTGCTGAATATGATCATAAATTGGTGAAAATATGTAGTCAAGGCATGTATATTAGAATTATGCAAACAGCAGTCTAATTTAGGTTTGAGATATCATTGGATATGAAACATGTTCTGTTTGTACATACTTTTACTTTTCTTCCCCTTTTATTCATGAGCAAAGTAAATGAGATACAGTATTTTTTCTTAGAATAAAATACTATGTCTCAATTACATATTTCCTATACATTTCTTGAAATATTTTCTTTTTGTCTTATCTTGATACTGACTCATATCTCTGTATTTCTAAAACTCTTGTTTTGAATTTTGCAATGAAAATTTTTTTCAATAAATTGTATCATTTCAGCAGAAAAATCTTACATTTTCTTGTATTTTTATGCTTGCTTTTCAACTGCAAGGTGTATCTTCAAGTAAAGCACTGTCTTCATCTGGATCCAGTGGGAGCAAAATTCAGACATTATCACCAGCTCATAAAAACTCGCTGGGAGCGGTGAACCCACAGGCAGGGTGAGTTCCATCTAATGTTGTCATTTGTGCTTTATTTCATGTTTATGTTGTTCTAGTTTTAGAAGTCTCTGTGGTTTGTTTCACTTTTAATTTTTTTTCCTATGAGCTTCAGAAGTACAGTGTTTTGCATTTATCCTTTATCTGTAAATATAGCTAATGTTTAAAAAACATTGGAGAAGGCAAAGGTTTTGTCAAGTTGATTTAACAACAAAGGAGATCAAGAAATAAAATATATTAAAAATTACAGAATAGGTAGAAGTGGTTGGAGTAATTAATTTTTTCTTGGTAAAAGTGAAGGGTCTTAAAAAAGCAGAAAACATTAGGCATAATTTCCTACACTGTGTGGAAATAGAAGAAGGAGGTTTCTGCCATAGACTGCAAGGCTATTGTGACAGGATCTTCTCTCTTAGCACAAATGGATGGAGGCTTTCTCTTTTCCCTTCCCTAAGAGGCAACAAATGAATGAGTACAAATAAGACAAAACCAGTGCACTTACAACAGCAAGGAGTGCTACATGAAGATTATTAGTGTTCAGTGTAAGTGCTGGTGTGATCAAGGCTGTGACTCATGCTTTGCTGGAGGGGTAGACATTTCGCAGAATCTCATAGAGAAATCTGTGGAAGGGATTGAAGAAAAGTTGTGCAATTCTGCAGAAGTTTGAGGAGCACCAAGGATCACTGAGAACACAAAACATAAAAGGAAGTGACGGCAATTATAACATTGGTGATTGAAAAAGATGTATTCATATAAGAATGTGTATCCAATTGGTGAAGACTGTATAACGTGAAAAAAATCAATGCCTCAGGTTTATGAGGAGGAAAAGGACATTCTAAAAACTCATGGGGTTGGACAGCAATTACACAAAACTGAGATTTTTAGTTTCTCACTCTTAAATTTTACAGGTTAGGCATGAATATAAATTACAGCTCTGTCATGCTTCCCTCCTAATGTCCTGTAGCATTGGGATTCAATTCTGCCCCCCCTTGCTCTGTCTACTCATGATAACTGTTTGGGACACAGCTCACATGCAGAGTCCATGAGGTTGACAGATGTCTTTCTTTTTTTATTTCCCCCCTCTTCTGGTGTCTCACTAGTCTTTGGTCAGCTTCACTACCATTTGTAGGCATCTGTGCTGTGACTGTCAGAAAATCCCAGCCCCTTATTCACTGACTTTTCTTTGTTTCTCCATTTTTAGAAGGTGAATTAACACTTACTGATGAGTGGCAAACAAGCAGGTCTGCAAACCACAGTAAAAAAGTCAGCTGAGATAATTTGAAGGCATGTTTCTGAGTCCAGTAGTGTTAACCCAGCTGGCTGGGAAAGGTTTTTTCCTGTTGAAAAGTTCCTAATTGAAGTCTCTATTTGTCAGTGAGGACACAGCAATTTTGGCCTTCACTTGTTAACAATGAAGTTCTATGTAATTTTACTAGTCAGTTGCTGTTGCAGTAAGCATATGAAATTTGGTAGAAAATAAACCCCCTTGTGTTCCAGCTATTCCTCAGAGATCAGGGGGGCTGAGTGCCGCTTGGCTTAATTTCTGATTGTAACTACTCAGGCACTATGGCTGGTTATGTTCAATAAGAACTTTTACAATTCTAGATTAACAAATAATGTTTATTAAATCAGCAGATCATTGACTCTTGTTAGATTGCTGGTGATAAACGCAGTAGGTCTACAAAATGTTGTCTCACTGTTCCCAGCTATACTCTTGATGCAGCCAGAGGCACAAATCTTACCAAAGAGTCATCCCTGTTTTGGGAAAGGGAGAGAGGAGCAAGGCCATTGTCTATGAAGTAAGGTCATGTTCTCATACTCTAAAAATGGAGGATTTCAAATATCAATTTTAGACTTTCTGGAAAAGTGGAAGTATGACTGTTGTCAAATATAATTGGTTACCAGTTGCTGTGGTCCTAATTGGTGGAGAAGCAGCTTTTTTCTCATTTTCATATTGCTGGTGCATTTTTCAATGTATTAATTATCTTTGGACACCTTTGGCTGTAACAAAGGCAGCACAGATCCCTAATAATTCAGCATCATCCCCCACCCAGGTGAGGGAGCAGTGAAGGCCACCTGACATTACTCCTGTTAGCATGTTACAACCTCACATCATCTTCCCAAAGGAGCAGATTTGTAACAGAGGCTGGTTGGGAAGGGATAAGGTGGAGTGAGGCTGATACCAAGGTCTGGGTGCACTCCTGTGCTTCACTGAGACACCACTGGGCTGTGACACCTCTGCCTCACCCCGGGCATCATTCAGTTGTTGAGTCTTGCTCCAGCCTAGTCCAAGGTAAGCAAGTGGCTCAACTCACATTTTTACTCAGTCTCATGAATTCTCCACAAACTCACAGCATCTCTGTGTCTTGACATAATAAGTCTGGCAATTTTCCGCAGTTGCTTACTGGACTTTGTTTTCAGTAGTCTTCCATTTTCTCCTCTGTTGCTTGGAGAAGCAACTGTGACGACATGAAGCCGAATAGCAGCTGGGGAGATGTTTGCCCAGGTTCTCTCTGTTTATGCATTCTGCTAAGCACAAATAGATGGCTTCTGGCTGGCACAGCTCTCAGATAATGATCTCTGCTGAAAGACAGTCAGTAAATGTTAGCTTGGCTTATAACCTCAGTTGCCTACACAATTTCCAGATTTTAAGAGCATGGGTGGGTGTGATGAATGTGTTTCTGCCTGCAGTCCTTGTCATTGCTCTAAAAAACTTGTTGTCTTCTGTTTTCCAGCTCACCCTTATGGTGTTTGCTGCTCATACTAACCAATCTTCCACAGGTGGCTGTTAAATATGTCTCGTTCCTAAGTGTTAAATGTGTGACCTGGCATTTCTTTTTTTAGCTTCATTGTATTCACTTCTGGGGACAAATTTGTCAGAAGTTATATTGAAGCAAAGAGGTGTAAGTACCAGTTACATCATGGAAAATTAGGTTTGTCAGATTGGTCACTGGTGACAATTTTGGCCTTAATCATCTCAACTTCTGCCTCAGTATTGGGGCATGAGGGGGAAATACATTGAGTTCTGTTGAAATACCTTCAAAATTATACCAAAGCAAGGACTGAGACAGTAACAGTCAATGTCCTGCATGAGAGTGCAAATAATTAATACTGCAGTGACAGATTTTAACCATTAAAACATCTTACAATTTAGGCTATGGGTAAATGCAGCTGGAATTCCTTTCTAAAATAGAAGAACTTTTGAACATTACCCTTCAGTAGGATTAAACAAGATTTATTTCTTTTACTACATTTATGATTTAACCAGTAGAATGAAGCCTTAGTGTGAGATCTGGGATTCTGTTACACTGAAGTCAGACAGAGCTTATGCTGGAAGATAAGATGTTATGCTCTTCTGAGTTGTTAGCAAAACAATTTGCTGAGCAGTGTTGTGTGGGGGTATTTGTAAGGGCAATCTTTTAAATGGAATGTTAAGCAATCACTATTTTCTTTTCTTCTTGACAAATATTAAAGAGCCGACACACATTATTTTGACCAGGTTAAATTCCAGGTTTTGCTGTAAGAAACAAGTTCCTCCAGTTTGCGCTAAGGAAAGCTGTAACCTTCCATCTTTGCCCAGATTCTTGTAAATCTGGATTTTCCGGAGACGTAATAGAAGAGAGGTTTAACAGTAGAATTACAATTCTATTGTGCAAGATCAGGGATGAGTTCTGTGTACCAGGCGATGGGACCCCACTGCGTTCTGCGGAGCCGAGGTCGCTGCTCGTGCGGGACGCGGCGGGACCGGAGGGGTCGCTGTGCTGAGCGCGCAGTGCCGCCCGCGCCCGGCAGGTGGCGCTGGCGCAGCGCGGGCCGGGCCGGGGCCGCTCGGTCGGGAGCGGGGGGCGGCGGCCTGGCCTGTGAGCCTCGTGTGCTGCGGGCACTGCTGCTTGTGTGGGCACAGGGGAGCCCTGGCTTGTGACCTCGGTATTGTAAGTTATTTTCACTGTGCGGTGTCCTTTTTTTATTTAATTTGAATTCTCCTGTTCTGCTCCCCTGGTAAAGGACTGCTGAGAGAACACAGCACAGTGTCGTCAACATAAGCTGTGTTAGTGCCAGTCAGGCTTACTTTGTACGTGTAGATCAGGATGTGTCAGCTGAGTTCTGCTGTGAGTTTTCTTTGTCTACCTGGACAGAGTGAGGACACAGACAGTCCTTCCAGTATGGATGAAAGTGTTGCATAAGGGCATCATTTCTGGGTCATGCAGAAGCAAGTGAGGAGTATCATGTGACTGTTGTAGTCAGTAGGAAAATCTTCATTCATTTGGGTGAAAATAGATTTTTGTCTTTTTGATATTGAAGAACTGAGAAAAGGAAAATTAATTCTGTATGAGTTATCTGTCATTAGGCTTATAATTTGATACCATGTTAGGAACCCAAGTTTGTTATGCATTTTATTACAGTATATAGGTTAGTGGTGTCTTACATTTCTTGAGGTGTATGGCTGTCAGAAGTAATCAGATGTTCAGGAGAAAAAATTGGGTAGGTTCTTCTTAACCTAAAGGGTAAGCAAACAGGTGAACTCCACACCCACATGTAAACTGTTTTGCCATCAGAACCTGACACCGTTTGTGGCCAAACAGGGATCTTTTGCATGTACAGATTAATTGTCTGTACACATTTCATTTGTGAACAGTTATGTATGTTTGTTTTTTTTAATGGGACTTGGAAATTATATGATATTTTTTAATATCAAAACTGAATCCTTAGAAATTAATTTTTAATTTATGTTTTATTTTGGGGATAAAACATACACTTTAATGTTAATGTTTCCCTCCTGGGAATCATGTCTGCTGGTGACACATTCACTAGTGTTTTACAGTTGAAATACAATATGAACAGCACACCAAATCAATAACAGTAAATTTTAAATTCCATTTATATGTTTGCCATAAAGCATGTGTAACCTTTAAAAACATTACATTTTTAAGACAGTTTGTTCCTTTTATGAAGACCGTAACTTACAGGGCTTTGTTCAGTGAGATCAAGATATGTAAGTAGTTGTCTTCAAGATCTTTGCTTTTCAAAAGATTCTTGTAATCATTCTGTTTTTTTCATCAGAACGTGAAATGGCTGTTAGCTTTGGGTTTTTGGTTTTGTTAAGGTGTGAAAGAATACTGTAGTGCTTTGTTTTGAGAGTATTATGATGGCTTCTAGGATATTTCTTTGGTGTTCTACTCGATATGTGCCTGGAGTTCATAGATTATGCTGATAATTTGTTAAAGTTCAAAAATAACTAAGGAAATCCTGTTAGGTTGGAGTATGTGTCTTACAGTGTCAAAGACCTCAGTCTTACTTCTCAGTTTTTTGAAAGTATGTAAAGAGTATATATTGGGTGAAACAGGAGCTAATTAGTTTGAACTAGAACATCTGTTTGGGAGGCTGTTTGTAGGTTTTACTTTATGATGATAAGATGATAAAAATGCAGAACTTAACCTGAAGATCTGATTTTCTAATCTAAATTGTGATTTCTGAAAAGCTACAGTTTTCCTTATGATGATGTGAGGGAGTTTTTTTTTTTTTATTTTGTTGGTTGCCTTTTTAAAAAATGTTTTTAAAACTTGATTTTTGAAATATTCTTTTTGGTTTGGAAACATTATCGATAATACTAAAAAAAATTGTTAAAGTATTGGCTGTGTATATAGTAGTATCTATTTTGAATGAGGTTTTTGTTGTTAAAACAAAGCTGGGCTTCTTTCATGCTGTTCTCTATTCTGCCTTTACAAACAAAAGGAAAAGGAAAAATTTTTCTTCTCACTATTTCTAGAGTTGTACGTACATATCTGTTATTTTCTAGTGTTTAAATTTATTATGACTTGTAATTATGAGCTCCCTTTTCTAGATGTATTGTATGACATCATGAAAGCTGTTCTTAAAAGAAATCAAATGTGAATATATTGTGCCGAGTTTGAGAATAACTGGCATTAATGTTTTGTTTGAAAAAGAATTTTGAAAAATGTATTGGAAACCTAATCCAATGTCTATGAAATTCATTCCTCATCAAAGCAAGAAGAAGCCCTTTTGTTTGCTGGATAATTAAAGTCTGATTTGTGTTGGGTTTTTTTTTAAGTCAGGGATTTCTTTGGTAATTATAAGTATTGAATTGTGAGTATTTTTTATTTCTTTTTTTGCGTAACTTGAATAGCATTATAGCGCTGTCCTTATGAGCACCCCTTTATATATTTTAATAGTAAGATGGACAAGTTAGGCCCACACAGCGAACTGGAAGAGATGTGCAAAGGTTTTGTGACACTGATACAAAAACAAACAGTATCATCAAAGGGCCAGATGAGTTGTTGCCTGTAAAGAAGTAAGTATTACAAATCAGTGTGGTTTATCTATTTTGCAAAACTGTTTCTCCTAAGCAGAAAAGTGTGTCCTTGGCAAACATCACCTGCCCAGTATGTCTTCCATATATATGCTGTGGGAGAAGAGTAGGTGACGTAATTAGTACCAGTGAGGTGAACAGCTTCATAGGACAGGGAAGATGAAGGTTTCCCTCAGATTTAATTTATTCTGTCAGTGCTTGATTACAAATTAGAAGTAACAAATTTGTCTCTTGATTACAGACTAAAAGTAATGAACTAGTGCCTTTCTAAACCCAAGGTAAAACTGATTTGCATGATGCAAAGCTGAAGTAAGCATTTATACCTGATAACTATACCAGTTTTTGACAGATTAAAATTGTAGTTTTATTCTCTTAAGGTCAAATATTTCTCTAACTCCTACATCTGTAAGGTAGCTGTGATGGTCCAAAAATATGAGGATGGCAGACTTTGTAATGAAAGGTAAAGTCTTTGGTTAAGTCCAACTTACTTCATGAAATTTCTGGATATTCAGAAGTCTTTATAAGATCTAAGTTTGGAAGGAAGGTTATTCCAATTATTCTGACCTTTTAGAAAGGAAATAGGTACTAAATTGGAGTTAAGCCTTTGTTGTATTTTGGAAGATGCCAAATAGGCTGTGTTTTAATATTCTGAAAGAGAAATAAGTAATGAATTATGTGGCACATACATGGAATGTATTGCTTTACATAGTAGAAATGTGTCTGAATCTCTTAATGCTGTAACCAAAGCTGTAGTATCTTTAAGACAGGGACTTCGGTTTTGACAAATCGAAAACAATGAGAGGAATGGGAGCTCTTTTTAGAGAACAGAATTTCTTTGGTTTTATTTGTTTCTTTGCATGTTTGGTTAAAGTTATAAATCCCATGAATCATGAAAAATTAGCTCAATTTTTCATTTTGTAATACATTATTAAGATGTTGAAGATTTAGCTTGGTGAGTTACTACAATTGCTTAAAAGAGGCCCTATCCATAGAGCACTGATTTGATTTTTCTTCTAGAGAAAAATTCTTTGAAAGTTATAGGCACTTCTTCTGCTCTTCATACAATGCTGTTGTTACTCAAGTATCTACTGAGTTCAAGAATTAAATCTGCCTTACTGACAGTAAGTTATTCAGTGTATTGCACGCCAACAGCATTCAGCAAACTTTCTTAAATTCAGCATAGCAGTCTGGGTGGTTGCAGTTTATGGCAAAGGTTTCTGGACTTTGGGACTCATGCCATTAGTCAGCAGAAAGTTATTTATGACTTTGCACAGAACTATGAGCTGTTATGGGTAACAGTGGCAGCTGTCAAGGATATCTGAAAACACTCTGTCTAAGAAGCAAGATGTATATGTCAGTGTTTTATGATAGAAATCAACCAAATCATACATGCATGCATAGAAAACGTCAAGCTTCTTTTACCAATTACTTTCGGATTTTTATTTTGCAAGCAGTGGTAATTCAACTAGATGTACAAGATGAGCTGCTTTAGGAAGGGAAGTCACTTTCAGTCTCATTTCTTTTAAAACAGAGTGGATAATACATTTCTTTACAGTATGTCTAGATTTTAAGAATTCCAGCTGGTGTTCATACACAGCCTCATCTGCTGTCAGACTCTATTCATACTTCACGTGATACAGTGTAGAGCAGGGATTTATATAGCTGTTCAAAAACAGAACACAAAACCCAACCAAACAGGAAAAACAACATAAGTGGACAAGGATATATAGAGAAGGCAGAGATGGGTCAGATCAGAAAAAGCCAAGCTGTGGTGGGACAAGTTGAAATAACCAAAAATACCTTACTTTATTGGAAGGCATCTGTCTCTAGAGATCAGATTGCTACTTAAGGATGCAGTTTCAAGTTTTTTCACCAAACATACATGAAACATGATGCTAATTGTGTGTCTAGATATAGGCTGAATAAAGTTGTAGACAGTGGTAGCCTACTCCTTGTGTTCATTTACTCATCAAAAAAGGTCAGAAATCACAGAATGGGTAAGGTTGGAAGGGAAGTTTCTGGTCTGAAAACATATTTGAGGTTTCTTCTATGTTTTTAGGAAACTAGTTGTGGAAAAAGACTGCAGAAATATGCAGAAGGCAGTTTTTATACATCTTGGTCCTGTTAAACCTTTAATGAGTCATGTTTTATCTGTTCATGAGACTTTGCCTCCTTTATACAGGGTGGACTGTGCACTTTGAATGTGGCTTTTCAGTATTTCAATGTCCTCCCTTCCCCAGCTCAGTCAGTGGCCTGAATGCTGTATTAACACTGATTTCTCTAAAATTTCTTTAGCATACACCTAGTACAAAAGCTCCATGTGAATTTTCAGAGTACTTAGTGAGATAAGGGTGTTTGATACAGTTGAAATACAGGGAAGAATAGTGGACTGGTTTTCACATCAATTTATTTCAGATTTCCAGGACTCCTAACATGATGTTCAAAACTGATTCAAAGTACACTCTGAAGAGACTTCAATTTAAGAAATTAATGATGTTAGTTTTGGAAAAGTAGTATGTTGGTCCGAAGGATAAAATGCAGAGAAAACTGAGTCACTAATAATTACGAATTTTTGGTTTTCAGTTACTTTAAGCTGGCTAAACAGGAATTGAGACACAATTCTATTCTTAGCTTCATTGTGTGATCATCCCTGATCCATGATGATCCCATAATGTTTGTGTGTGTGCAGCTGATTTTTTCTTTATATGCTTTTCTGTCTTCTATAACAGGTAAAATAACAATCCAGTATGTTCTTTCTATTATAGAGATCTAATGAGTTTTACTCAGTTATAAGCAAAAGTCTCTCTTCACTGTATAATAAGATGGGGAAAATAGCACAAGATGAGTATTTAGCATCTGTACATCATAGCAGTGTCATTCAGGTTACATTTAGAACTTTTATTCTAGAATTCTGTAACTTCTGAAAGGCTGACATAACTTCTAGTAAGTTTTAATTCTGGTATAACTGATGTAGTGCTTTTTAGTCCGTACATTTTTTTTTTTTTCAATTAAGTCCATCTTTAGAATCTCCTTGCAAAATAAGGGGGCAGACAGGAAAACTAATGGAGAAAGTTAGTGTTCTGGCCAGTGATCCATAATCTTTGATCATTCTACTCTACCTGTTGCAAGTAGAAGCCATTCTTGTTAAACTTGAATGCTTTAGTTAGATATAATTTTAGTTTAAATAATCTTGCATTTAGTTGCTCATTCCCACCTTTGTGCTTAATTATCTGATCATTTCTCTACTGGTTGAAGTGATAGATGGAGCTGAAAAGCCATCTTTTTCCATGTGCATGACATGAAGGGAGAAATGTTCTATGCAGCATATCTATAATTCAGGAGCTATTGCATGTTCCTCATTTGTGTCAGTGTTGCATTTGAAGTTACTGGAGTTGAATGTGTTTTTTTATCTGTGGTTTGAAAACCAAACCAAGAACAGACAGTTTATAATTCTTAAAGGAGCAGTTAGGTTTATCTGAAGGGACCGAATGATCTCTTGGTGACTAATTTTTTTTTAATGGAGTCTTGTTTCAATTTTTTTAATGTCCTTGAATGAATCCCAACTTAAATATGCATTGGTGTTCAAGAATGAGAACAGAAAAACTTGATCATGCACAAGATGTCATAGTCTGAAGATTTGCCAAGGAAGAAGAAATTCCAGTGAATGGTAATTGTTTTGAGCAATGATGAAAACTTCTGTCCTTGATCACTAATGATAAAACTATGCCCCTTCCAATTTATTTTTCTTAGTGCTACTCAGATTTTTTTTAGGGTATTATGATATTTCTCTACTCATCAAAACCAGCAGCAAGATGTTCTCAGTGTTTGGGATGTGCTGATCATTGTTAACTGGTTTCTCATAATACTCATGAGTCCTGAGGGAAGCAGTTTCCGTATCTGTGTGGTCATAGTATTGACTCCAACCTCAGGAACACTGTGACAATTTAGAAAAAAATTGAGGCCTTAATGCCCATCTGGATGCACTTTCTTTCTCTCCTTCTATTTATATCCATAAATATAATTGTGCTTTGAAGAAAAAAGATTTACAGCATTATCTAAGAAGAAAAATAGTCTTGTTCACTCACTTCATTATGGGTCACAAAGTATTGAAAATATGGTATCCTTTCTACGGATCTTAAACTCTTAAAACCTGCAGTCATCTGCTCTCTATTTTCCTAGAAGACGTGCCAGTTTTAAAAAGTGACTTATAATTGTCAAGTAGAGATGAGGATGTTCTGAGCAACCAATAATGCAGGATCTACCTGTTAGGAAGTGAGACACGAACAGGAAGGGACTTGCTGTTTCATTTAACTTGTCATTGTGAGGTTCAAGTCATAACAGTTCAAACCGTGCAAGTTCATGCCAAAGCTCCTCTGTCTGCTGTTGGTAGGAAATGAGTTATTTTTCATGCAGTTAACTAATGTGTAGATTGATGCACTTTTATATGTGTGTAGATATACATATATATTTGAAAATGCATATTCTTGTATGTATTCCTCTCTGTGTGTATAAAGCATCAGATATTTCTTCTATTTTAGAGGTGCAACAAAAACCCGAACGTCAACCCCTCCTAGTGTGGCAAGAGCCATGAGCACGGGTGCTTTGACAAACAGAAGAAAAACTAGCAATTCAGACATTCACTCAAGGTAGCTTTTAACTTTGTGGACTTTGTCATTGTGTGACTTTGTCATTAATAGGGATTACCTCCTACAAAAGAAGTTAAGGAATGTATTGTTCTCTGCAGTTAATAGATGATCAATATTATTTTGCTTGTATAATGTGCTCAATGTGTTTTGCATGTTTATCATCTGACAGCACACCTTTGTCATCAGCTGTCTCAGATGTGCACAGAAGACCCTGTTGGAAATGTCAAAAACTACTTGAGAACTGTTGAAAAAATAACCAAATATTATTTCAGTAGAAACTGAATTAAATCTGCATGCTAAGCACAAAAATTGTTTTGCCCTTTTAAAGGGTAGGAGGAAAATAGTATTGTAGGTTTAGCCTTCCCTTTTTGACAAGCTAAGTTTTAAATGTTCAAGCACTTCAGGTAGTCTAAGTAGTCAATGAAATATTTGATCCTGCTCCTCAAACTCTGGTGTTTTTTATTTTCTTGCAGGGAAGGTGGATATCTGGATATATGTATGGGAGCCTGGGTAGCATTGTATATAAGATATACCACTGTATATAGGAAGTGAAGGAATTAAAATTACAGTAACAATAACTATATTCATTGCAAGGATCAGACTAATTTTACATTGTTATACTGAACTGACTTACAGAGAATTTTCTTCATCTGGGAATTTTCAGGTCTGATGGGAAAACTGGGTATGACAATGGAGACTGCCCATCCTCAGTGAATGGAGGAAGCGCGAAAAGCAGCGAAGGAATTTCACCTGTACAGTTATCCAAGTTCTGCCATGAATGTGGAACAAAGTATCCAGTGGAATGGGCTAAGTTCTGCTGTGAGTGTGGAATTCGAAGAATGGTTGTGTGAACACATTCTTTAAAGCAGAAAGAAAACAAGAAATTGGAACATCTGCTATGTACTGTTGCTTGAGTACTCCATCCAGTTAGACTTCATGCTGCAAAAGTCAAAACATCACTTTGTAATTTCCTGAGTGCAATCTTCTGGTTACACAGTTATTTATAAACAATGATATATACTGTATATAAAAATAGCAGCTACTAAAACTGTGCCATTCAAGGAAATACTCTTTACTCTTTGTTGAAAATATTTAAAAGTAAGGTAAAAATGCTTTAAGTAACCTAGGCAGCAGAAGAGGTTCAATGCTATTTTTCTTTGTAAATCTTACTAGGCAAAGGATTTTTTAAATCTCTTATGTAGGGTAATGCTTTCCTATGGGGAACTAGCCATGAACAACTTGGGCTTCAAAAGCTTCTCTGTGGAGGCGTTTTTTTCATGTATGACAGTAACTTAGATGCTGTGTTCTAAATGAAAACAACATGAGGAACTCCTTATGAATTCCTAGATAAAAGTGTACAAAGTTCAGATCTTTAAATTCTTTAACAGTAATATGCTAATTGGACTTTCCAGTTGCTTCCTAGAATTTTTTGAAGAATCAAAGTAGAAAGACTACCTGAGAATTCTCTTTGCATCTAAGAAGAAAGGCAAGATTTTCTTTTTGTGGCTTTCCGTGTTCTGTTTTTCAGTAAAAATGTGTTAATATTTTTATGTATTTATAAGGAAAAATATGCTATTAATTTTATTATTATTCATTTTGTTAAGTTCCTTTTGTTTCAAAATACTTGTCTTCCTCCTGTGCTCCACCATGACTAGCATATCTAAAGGTGTTGTGCTTTGTCCTGTTCCCAAAGGTCCTGCTCGTTTTTTCTTTTCCCTCATTTCCTCAAACAAAGTCTATACTTATCCTACCTAAATGTTGAACTCTTATTTTGAAAACAGCCTTCTTGATGTATCCAATACCAAAAAAAAATAGTTCTATAAAAATTAATGCCATTAGAGCAGTAGATCTTGATGTTACTAGTGAATCTTTTTCTTATTCCTGTGAAAATAGCACAGCTTACACATATGAATGCATAGGGAGGTAACTGTGCTTCACTGCTATCAAGACCTGATTTGGTTTTTTTTTTTCAATTTTGTGTATTTCTGATCTCAAAACAGCAGTTTCTTCAAGTTAGTAATAGACTTCACATTAATCCATTGGGAAGAAGGGAGAGACTCAAAGTTGTTCGGTTTTTTATTAATTACATAGTAAATTGGTAAATTACACATTTACTAATAAAACCATTCACAAGCCAAATCATTTTAACTTGTATCTTAATGTTGTAATTTATTTTGTGAAGTTTTGCTTTGAAGTATTTGCACCATCTTCATTATGCGTGACAGAACAATCTGAAATAACTTATCTGTGCCTTTCCCACAGTAAATACATTTTTTGTCAGAAACTGGTACTTTCAGCTCACAAACACTATTAGTTTCAATTCATTTAATTTTTTTACAATTTAGATGAAATATGATGTAGTGTTCCATGATAGTATTATGGTCATTGCTTACATTCTCAAAAATTGTGATTATCAACGGGGCCAATTTGGAAGAAAGCATGATTGAAGAAAAACGTCTTCAAAGCAGATACCAGTCTAAGAGTGATTTAAGAGACTTGATGTAGTTATGTTGCAGGCCACGAGCTATTCATGTTTTAAAATCAGTTCAGTGAATGTCTTGCACTTTTTATACAATTTTTTGAACTAAATTATCTTTCATTCAGTGTAGTCTTTTCACAATTGGTGTAAACTGGCTACTGAGCATGATAGGATAGATGACTGGTAATGATACTTAGAACTGACAAGTCCTAGCCAGTTTATTTTCTAGGAGTTTAGATTCTAGGATCCATATTATAGTACATTCATGTTTGTGTTTAGAAAAACTGGAATTCTGCATTCTTTCCTTAGATAAGCCTGCTTTGGAGATCTTGCCCTGGACTTGAGTCATGGAGGTTTGCAGACTGATGTATTGTGAGCTGAGAGTCCAACAGCAAAGATACCAGTCCAGAATAGGTTTGATCAGATAGTGAATCTACTCTTGCCTGATGAATTTGCAGTTGTTTCTGCTGGAAAATGCATTTTTGCATTTATTAAAAATGCTTTCTACAAAGGGAATGTTTAGTACAGCACTAAATACTTTTCAGATTTTCCAGGATTATTGTAGCTGTAGGAAAAAACATTTTGACTCTTTCTCCTTTGAATTGTGGGTGGCAGATCTCCTAATTTCAAATCAATACTCATACAGTTAGTGTTTCCTGCTTTGTGAGCTGTTTGTGGGATTCTTTGCTTTCAATGCAGCATTTAGTAAATTACTTGAGTAGCACACCATTTGCTTAATTTACACTGACGTGATTTATCATGAGGATTAGATAGGGAATTAACCTGAAGGGATATAAAGGTTTTTAAAACTGGTCTTTTAATTTGGCCATACAAAGAAGGTCTATGAAACATAATTGAATATTGATAGTAACACTGGATAATGTGTGTGTGTTGTAATTCACAGTATAAGGAGACAATGAAATTATTTTTGACTTTGTAGTTTGGTGCTGTGTGGTAAGACTTATGATGCCTGTTATGTTTTGCGTTTATCAACTGGTTTTGTTAGTGAATGGCATAGGTTTCTGAAGTCTGTGATGTTACAGACCCTGGCCTGTATTACTCAAGGTATTAGCACAGATCACTGTACTTCCATCTCAGTGGATGTTTGTACAAAACAGTGGATTGGTTTTCATGACATCCCCAAAGAACTCAATGTGGGAAACAAATTTGTTATATTTACATTAAAAAAAATTCAGGGAGTTGGACTGAATTTTCAATCTTTAGTGTATTGCATGTGTCAAGACGTTCCCAAATTTAATTTTTTGGTGATCTACATCCAAACCCTCTTGCCCTAGTCTTCTTCACACCCTTATGCCTTGGTTTTCATGGGAGGAAAAAACATGAACTATGCACTGTCTGTTTATAGTGAAATTTAGTGATGCAATTGTTGTGATGATTGCTATACCAATGTATAACCTTATGACAGATTTACTGTCTGCCATTTTATCTTCCTGATGTTCTTACTAAAGTTCTTCTATTCATTAAAGAAGGGGGTGGGGGTAAAAGGTCAACAGTAAAATTCCATTTAAAGAAACAAGAAGAGGCTGGTTTTGATGTTTGGCTGGTGGGGGAGTTTGCATTCCCATTCTACTTTTGTGATTTTCTCTTATACAAAGGACCTCTCTGTGCCAGGAAGTGTAGTGCAAGATCATTGGAACTATGCTGATAGAAGTGCAATGGAGTTATGAAAAATCCTAGCTTCAATAGTAAAAACAGCGTAGCATGAAGCTTAATTGCTATATGATGTACCTTACACAGGTTTATATTCATGCATGATGTCCACACCCTAGGTAGTTTCAGAACTGGAATCTTCAAATATACAGCAATTAAAATATGTGTTTATATGAATAATTAGTCTTACACACCACTGCAGGGAGGTGGGCACAGGGAGGTGTTTCACCCCCATTTCAGGTTGTAACTATGAAATGAACATATTGGCAGAATTTTTCAAATTTGCCAAAGAATCTCGAAGAGCCCTTGAACTCCCTGGAGGGAGGGGAAGCTCCGCCTGAGAGTTCCCTGGCTGGGAGGGTGTCAGGCAGGGGAGCTCTCCTCGGTGCTCCGGTGCTGAGCCTCTCCCGCGGTGCTGGGGCAGCGGCCGCTCCAGTGCAGCCGCACGCCCTGTGCCTTCACAGGGTGGGAACTCCAGACTGTAACACCTGACCCAGTCTTTGTGCATCATGGAAGTGCTCCGCAAGTCCCTTGCGTCATCTGCAAGGGACTAGCTTCTAATTCACCATCACAGCTGAGAGCTGGTGCCTGAAATGCAGGGAGAGTGTTTCCATGATGCCTGTTTACCGAGTCAGTGGAAGGAGGTATGACTGCAGTACTTTAAATAAGCAAGATATGTGCACACTGATGTAGGCTATGTAAATAGTCTGCATATAAAATTGAATGGTATTGTCTGTGTATTACAAAGGTCACAAGGAGTGCTAGTTTCTATCACATAGACTTTGTATATCTGCAAAGAACAAACCTGTTATGAGTGTTTTTAATCTTGGCTGAAAAAATTGTGTTTAGTAAGAGCACTTTTTTCTATTTTATTTCCATCCAGTTTGACTAAGCTATGAATAGTTATATGGGTTGTATGAGAAGGTAGAATTTTCATCTTTGGTAAAATTTGTTTTAGTGACTCTGGTGAAAATAATTTAATTACCTTTCAAATACAGCTTATTCCAACTTGTGATTGTTTTGTTGCTGGTTGGTTTGGTTGTTTTTTTTCCATCTTGCTAAGTAAGGTTTGAGTGACCTAATTGTGCTGTTGGAAGAAGTGTTAGGTAAAAGACTTCATTAGCTGAATTCAGTAGTTACTTGGTTGATATTTTTGTTCCAGTATTCACAGTATAAGAGATTATTCTTGCATACTGGTTCATTTTTTCATTTATTTTGGGTTTGGTTTTTTGGTGTTATGTCAGTCCAGAACAATACACATTTCTGGAGGATCCTATTTAGTCCCATTCTACTTATCTTGCCAGAAAACAGCTTCTTCATATTTTCTCTTATTAAGTGTTCATTCTTTACAAAAAATAATAGGGAAATTATATTTCTCCAATTTGAACATTGAAGTCAGCAAATCAAATACTCAGTTTAATGTGGCTGAATATTGAACCCACGTTCTAAACAGAAGTGCATCTTTTACCATAGTTCTGTATTTCAGTTTGGCTTTCTGGCAGAACCGTGAATGGGTTTGGGTGGGATCTGCTCAGTACAGTACAACTATTACAAAAACTACTTTATATGATTGCTCTAACTCTTGGTGTTCATCCTTCATATGACACTTAATATGTTTCTCTTCATAAGTTTATTTATTAATGTTCTGTGTTTTTAAATGGCATGTTCATTCATGTGTTGGAGGTGATTAATTTTTTCAGCATTGCATTTATTATGTTTGCCTTGCCCCTCAGTACATGGAATATTTGTTTGTGAGCATCCAGTGAGGTTTTATTTTGCCAGAATTCTTTGGTTTGTTTGCCTCTTATTTCATATATTATGTTTATTTTAAAGTGTCTGTTTTAATGAATAAATGTAAGTCACCACCTAATGCTAATTTGCCGCTTGTTAACAATAAAGCAAATATGCCAGTAAAACTTCTTGTGATGTGCAATTTTTTGTAGTCAAATGTAAAATTATCTTATATAACATAGCATACAGGTAGGCAATATAATTTCAGTCTTATTAATGCTGTGGTGTCTGATCTCAGGTACACAAAGAATAGGGTTTTCAAATTGAGTGAGATGAGATTTGGTTTCCTAAGTAACCTTGAAAAACATACTAGATATTAAATCAGTGTGATCTGCTTATACAAAGTATCTCCTCTATTTCCCCAACTATACTGAGAATTTAGTTTATGTAGAGTCTATCAGTCTGACATCTGTAGTATATATTTTTATTTTTTTTGAATAGTAAGACTGTAAGGAATAGTAAACTTAAGCTTGATCTGGGTTTGTTCTCCTTCCTGACATTAGAGCACTGTTTTGTTGATGAAATTATTAAGAAAAAAATAAGTTGTTTATATTTTTCTTCAGAAGTTCATTTATGTAAGCAGAAATTACAATAAGGGTTTGGATTACTGATTTTTTTTTTCCTAAATATGAATGGATAGAGATCAATGCCTCTTTTCATTTGTTTTTTTAGGGGAAACGTCCTTCTAGAGCTCTTCTCTAAAGAGCTCTACTGAGCTCTTTAGTTTTACTTGGGGAGGTATAAATTTGAACGGTAGACTGTTCAGTGGAAAAGGAATTGACTGAATGACTACAGCTGGAAAGTTACGGCCAGTGTCTCTGTGTCTAGGTGGAAGCTGGTATGGAATGCTGTCCCTCAGGACTCTTGTTTAGGTGCTCTTATAGTATCTTTGTCAATGACACAGTGCCATTGAGTGCACCCTGGACAAGTTGAAGGACAGGATGCCATCCAAAGGGACTGGGCTGCCATGACTTCTCAAGTGTCATGGATAGTGAGTCAGACACTTCCTCTGCCAGTTCCCTCGGAACCCACAGATGTATTACATCAGGTGCCATGGACCTGTGCACCTTCATGTTCTTTAGATGGTCTCAAACCTGAACCTCTTGCAGCAACATTGGTAAAATCCTTTTAATTTAAATACCTAAGTTTTTATCTTTAACACCTTCCCAGAAATTCCATGTACTTCTAAATCGTGGTTTTGACCTACTCATTTCTGTGGCCAAATAAGTAAGTAAATGCGTAAGTGAAGGTGGCAGGGACGTAGGCATGATGGTGACAATAACGTGCACAGTTTTCATTCCTTTGCCAATATCTGAAAAGCACTTTAGTGCCACATTTGTAAGTTCAGGAAACCTGAGGAAGTTCTAAAATTGAAGGAACAAACCAAAGAGCACAAGTCAATGCATTTAACAGTTAGTGCTTGCATGTAAGTGGTGACAACAGGAAATTTGGCAATGAGAATCAGACAGGCAGGATATTTATTAAGAGAAGTAATCAGAAGAAATCCACAATTTCATAATCACTTTATTTAAATTTCTGCTCTGGATCTACCCTTGGTCTTTGGCCCAGGGTAGTCCTGGAATTAATTTATTTCTCTCAAGACTTAAGTTGTGGACTGATGCTCAAGTAACTTAAACTGACTGACCTTTCAATTTTGTAGTAGCTAATACTGCATCTGTGTATTTTCTGCTTTAACTCACACTGCCCTTTGCTTGCCAAGTTGTTATTAGGAAATAAGTGCTGGCTTTCAACTGTTCTTGAATTTCCAAAATATCAAAACAACTGTTCTTCAGTTTCAGAGACCAACTGAATCCGCAGTCTCCTGGGCCCTCTTTCAGAAGAAAGGATTTCCAGCGAAGTCCTTACCATTGTGGTTACATTCTCTTTATCTGCAGTATGGTATTGGGAAATGTTTCCTTTCCCTGTTCCATTAAAGATTTATGGGCTGGGATTGGTTTCAGTTTTTTAAGAAGTTTGGAGTTAAAGTTGCAATCTCTTATATGAAGAGCTAAAGAGAATATGTGAAGGTCTCAGTCACAGTTTACGAAGTTACCACTGCTGCCTCGTCATCACCATAAATACACAGGGGGTTGGAGAGGGTGTATTTCAGGAAAGCATGGCATGCTTTGCTCTTAACCTCTTCCCTCTCAGGTTTAGTACAGCAATCTTATTCCACTCAAATACATAAAACTAGTGCTCTTTACAATCAACTGAGCAAACAGTTCTTTGAAGCACATCCTACTGCTTTTCAGGTGTTTGTTCTGAATACCAAAATTTTTACAGAGGAGTTTTACGGAAAAATTGTTTTAGCACAGATAAAACCATTTATGTTAGTTTACTTCAAGCCAGGAAACAACAGGCTGACTTAACTAAAGCTTTACTGAAGTATTCAATCCAAGGCAGATGGCTGGTATGGAAATTTTTACCTAAATTGGGCAGGTTACAAGCAGCTAAGAAATGGGTATTTTAAGATGGGAGTTCCCCAGCTGGGCTTTGAATGACTGACTATCTCTGAAAAAAACCTAAAAAAGGAGTAATGGTAGTCAAAAAGTGAACAGCCCAATTTCATAGAAGACAAATATTTTATTACCAAAGGAGTTATATCAAAGTAAGAAACTACAAAAGAGTAATAACTATAAAAATACTTCTATTTATTCAAAATAAAATATGAGCACTTTATTAGTTAAATGCCAATATATTATTCTCTGACAATATTCACATATTTTAAGTCATGTTTGCCTAGCATCTTAAAACATGTTACATAAAGTAATTGCATATGAGAAATCACAATCTGAAGCTAAGGAATTCTAGCTCCTCCTGCAGCTAACTCTGGGTTGATCAAATTAATGAGTGTAGTGCTGTTTCCAGTCAACTGAGCAACTTGCATTCAGGCATCTTTTTCTTCTTCTACAGGATTCTGTCTTGTCTGTGCTTCAGCCAGCAGAAGCATGCTGCATCTCTCAAAAATCAGTTCCCTTCCTAAGTTTTTCAAAAAGCTAACTTTTTCCCTGTTTTTCCAAACCCAAACCAGTTAGCAGACCCATCAAAAACACTTCTGTGTCAGGAGAACATATCCAAGATAATCTGCTGCTTTGGTAAATTGTAACTTTTGGTCCTTGGTGTGTTTTGCATAGATATAAAGAAACCAGCTACTCTTTCATACTCTTTTTCTTCACCTTCAGATTCCAAGATGTTTTTTATAAATTCCAGTAGACATGTAAGTGGCTGCTTTCATATGACAGTATTATAAAGTTACTTGAAAAATCAGAACATTCAGAGTAGTTTCCAGAGCACAAAGGTTGGACATAGACCTCTGCAGAGTTATTTGTTTCAAATGGTGGTCTATTTCCACTTCTCAGACTTCAGCAGCTTCGTTCAGCCATTTCTATTTCTGTATCTCCAGGAACAAGGTACAGTAGCTTTCCATCAGAATTCTGGCATAAAGTGTTCATATAAGTGAGCAAGTTGACTTGAAGAATGCATATAAAATGCAAAGATACCAAGTAATGCCACTTCGAAAGAAAAGAGCAGGATTCACCTGGAATCACCTGGAAATTATTTTTTCAAATTTATTCCAGCAGGATCGAAGGCTAGATATATTTTCTTTTAGTTCACAAACTTCGTGGTTACATTTCTTTCTGGACTGTTCACCTGTCTCTGTATCTTCTAAACGAAATACGTGTGGGCAAACCTGAAACAGAACACATTGTATTGTTATCTGAGAACTGCTTATTCTATTCCTGTAGCCATCTTTCAAAGCAAACCAATTGCCTTACATCTGAAAACTGGAGAGACCCTGCCCCTGGGACTGTGAGAATGTGGCTTTAACTCAGAGGAAATAAGGGCACCTGAAACAAGTGTGTCCAACTGAGAACATGCACATCCTCCATCACAGATTAAAATTTATCCTCTATTGTCTCAAGGACTGAGAAAATAAAGCAAATTAATTTGTGAGCCAAAGTTTAAGTATTGAGACTAGTGGAACAAGACAGACCAGTTCCAGGGGCTGGTGCTGTGTCTTAATGTTCAAGATCTCAGCCAGACAAAACTACTGTTCTTGCTCATATTCAATGACTGCTCATATTTTTTTTTCTAAATTACTTTAATTGATCTTTAAATAAAAGCAGGACTCCATAAGGTTAGGCAGGAGTTGCAAGGGCGACACTGACTTCTATGTCTTGACTGGGATACCTTCAAAGTAAGGCAAATGTTGGATTCACCAGAGGTGACAAAGCAAAATATAAACACCAACATTACTTTGAAGATCTTGTCCCAGACTGTAAGTCTCTCCACTTCAAGGAGAAAAATAAAAAGCTAAATGAAGCCTTCAATCCATCTGTTTAAGTATTACATTTTTGGTGCCTATGTGGAGACTTTTTGATGTTGGTTAATATCTTTGTATTCAATAGGTAACACTGAGCCACACTTAAGAGAACACTATTCCTTTGCTACAGTAGATCGCTGTGCTACATTTAAGTGGCACCTCAAAAAGAAGATTCTGCCAAAGACTAAAAAACAAATATTATCATACCTAAATGTTCTTTTTGAATTTGAGAGATTGTGGTTAAAATAAAGACCAAAGAGATTACAGAAGAGAGAGGATCTCACCCTAATAGTTTGTTGAGACAAACCAAATTAAACATTACTCAGGGTTAGTGAGAAGTTACAACTCTGACTATAGTCCAGAGAAGTTTAAACACCTTCTTTGCACAAGTCTGGTCCTTGTCTCTCACTGGAGATTTAAGTGAAATTCAGTTCACTACTGAACCAAAGCAGGTGTCTTCACCATAGATTTCCAGATGATTTTCTACGTCTTTGCACTGGGCTTAATATCTGTTAAAAGACAAATGCTATACAGAGGAAACTTCCTTTGGCATAAAGCATGTGCAAGATAGCTGTATCTTTTAGAAGCAGATGTGATACTCTGTCTTGAAGAACTCTAGAAAATAAGGCAAGTAGTTAAACTATTACTCACTAAAATTGAGTACTCACCTTTTCTTTTTTAGGTCTTTCACATTTACACTGTAGAACTTGTAATGTCCCACATGAGACGAATGCTGCTTTCTGTCTAAAGGCTTTGCTGATTCTCTGCTTATTAAAGAATCTGAGCATGTTGCATGCCATGCTCTGTAGTGATTCTATTTCCTGTCAAGAGAGCAAGGAAAATATGTCCTGCAAAGTTTGTGCACCATTAATTATTTGCAATGTTGGTTTATCTTTAAAAAACCCCAGACCCTCCATCAATTACTATTGGTTTCTCTTGCTTTCATAGTGCGAATCTTTTTCAATAAAATACATAACTAATCTGACTTACCTGCCATCTTTTTTAGATATTTAAAGCAGCAATTTTTAGTAGTAATAATAGTAGCATAAGGATGTTAGGAAGAAATCACAGCTCTAACCAAATCAATTGATGCAGTTAGGAAAACAAATTATTTATGCAGCCACTCCTTTTATCAAGTCATGATAAAATCTGTAGCAACAACTGAAAATTGTTCTTTCTGGCATTTGAGATCTGCCCAAACTACTATTTTGAAGTTTTCAGGTCTGAAGTGAAAAGCTTAGCTAATATAACTTTATGTAGAAAAATAAAAAATATAGATTGGGAAATTGTAATGTTTACTTCCATTGGCAAAAAGTGTCTGTTTTGTTTAAAAAATATAGAAGAATCTTCCTAGTAGGGAAAAAACCTCCACATTTCTAGGACATGTAATTGCTTAATATATAAACGTTTAAAATATAAATTTACTCAACACATCATGTAATTCCAGATTCAAAAAACAAACCATCCTGAATATTGTGATTTGGCTGTTAAAACTAAATACTACCCTCTCACGCTATTTTATCCTGACTGTTCAAAGAACTCTCCACATTCTGAAAAGTTAAATTTTACCTCAGTATCATTGCAGAAAAACACTTTGATATTTTCATATTTTTTATTCTTGCAGCACCTGTCACGATTCTCTGCAGACATATTTACCTGTAAAATATCATATATGTTTAGAGATGGAAGTACTGTGCCAGTGCTCAGTCACCCTCACAGTAAAAAGCTCTTTCCTGATGTTCAGAAGGAGCCTCCTGTGTGCTGGTGTGTGCCCACTGCCCCTGGGCCCGTCACTGGGCACTGTGGGTAAGAGCCTGGCTCTGCACTCTCTGCCCACTCACTTGAGGTATTTCTACACATGGATGAAATCCCTCTGAGCCTTCTCTTCTTCAGGCTGAACAGCCCCAGCTCTCTCACCATTTCCTCATCATAGGGATGCTCCAGTTCCTTCAGCATCTTCATGGCCTTTTGCTGGACCATCTCCAGTAGCTCCATATTTCTCTCATACTGGGGAGCCCAGAAATGGACACAAATCTCTTCAATTTAAATCTTTAAATTGCTTTTTTTTTTAATTTTGAGACATGGAACAATGTTTAAATCTTACATTTGAATTGTAACATTGAATACAGTGTTTGTCAATGTTTGTCTCAATAAATACATGTCTCAGCTCTAAACAGATGGTAGCACTCACTTTGTATATGTAATAACAGAAGATGGCCTAAGCAACATCACATGGTCTTTTGCCTGATTATAATATTTTATTCATACTTTATCCTCTCTTGTGGTTTTTTCTTCCACTTTCACACTTGTCATCAAGATGACAATGGAAGCCAAGTCAAGAGAAACTTTGTCTTATTCAGCCTGTATCCAGACATTCCAGTTAAGCCAAATGGCTTTCAAAAGGGCAGCTCACAACAGTATTGTTTTAGATCTCTTCACTTAGCCATGGGCAGCTCACAACAGTATTGTTTTAGATCTCTTCACTTAGCCATGGGTATGAGCACATTAGAGAGTTAATTCTTAAAGTTTTTCTGCAGAAATTGCCTGTATTTCAGAAGTTCACCCAAGATAAACAGAAATTTATCCAGAAAGTGTTTTCAAAACCAAGAGTTTAGGGAGCCAAATATTCACTGACAAAGTAAAAAATCACAAAACAACAAAACCAAATTAAGAAAGCTAATGCACATCTTATCTTGCACCACAACAGATATTGCTGCAGTTGCACAGCACCAAAATTTATAATTTTATATATATATTTATATACAATCATCCTAAAAATGAAGTGACTATATATATGTCACTTCATTTGCTAACTGCTATGAGATTTTACCATCCTCTCCAGTTTCCTCAGATCACCTTTAGTATAATGTACAGTAGCCACATCTGAAGGCAGTTTATTGGCTGTGTCTAAACCAGCCTAAGGGAAATCCTGAGCTCAGAAAAGGCATTAGTGAAAATTTAATTACCTTACAAAGATCCAGTATATGACTCACTGTCCTACTCTGCAGCAAACCCATAGCTGCTCCAAACATCTGGCTGAGGAAGTGAAAGCCATTGACTCTGGCTCTGCAGTTGCAGGAAAGTGCCTACTGGGCAGTTGCTACCACCCACACAGCACACCTATTATTGGCTGTTAACTTACAATGACAATACATTGATTATACACAGAAGACAAATTTCTCTTAAACAGTGAAAAGTAAAGACAGAAAAAATAAAGAATCTTACACAGTAGCTGCTTGTGCATGTGTTCAAGGAAGTAAAAGCTTCGGAGCCCATTTTTTTTCACAAATATTAATTCATGAAGGTTTTATTTACATATTTTTTTTGATATACAACTTCAAGCTCCACCCTACAATAGGACAGTGGCAAGGCATTGCCCTATCCAGGCCAGGACAGTCCCCCAGCCTGCTGACCCTGCATCTTGAGCAGGGCTGGGGTGAACCTCATGGATGTCCACCACCAGAAGGCAGCAGGATCTGCTTCCCAGAAGGTGTTTTTCCTTTGTATCATTCTCTCTTACAGGTCAGCTACCTTCTAACTGCTCACCAAGAGAGTTTGTTTTTGTTCTCTACGGAGTCTCTAGGGACTTGTCTTTGTCAGAGATGCGACAGCAACTAAAGGGAATACTCATCTATTCTAATATGGCCATTAACATTCTCCCCAAATTTGAGGCCTCATTCAGGATGAAGTCATTTATCTGCAGAGAAATACCTTTCTCCCTTCATAATCTCAACCAACATAACATGATCAAAATATTAAAAGGTCATTCCCTGACCCTCAAAGTACTTTATTTCCAGAAGAGGATTGATATGTCTTGGGTTGGAGACCACTGCCATAATGCTCTGAAGGATGGTGGTAGTTCATGAGTGTGAAGAAATGCAATGTCTTCTGATTTTTCCCTTGGAAAAAGGCTGAATATTATTTGTATTTAATGCAAATAGATCTTGATTTAAGACTGCAACAGTATGGTGAACTCTCATTTAGTGACAATCTGTCAGGAAAATCACTTTTTTATTTTTGTGGGAATGCCTCTACTAATACAACTGTTTTAAGTGTTCCCCCATGGAAGTGTTCTTGACAGATGAATTTAATTGCTAACAATTCAAGGAAGAAATGGAAGGTAAATTTTGGGCATGGACTTGTAAACTGTTAAGAAACTATTTTGCAAAGCTATAATAAATGTGGCTGATAAAGCCATAATGGAGGAGATTTACACATGAGAATGCTAAGCTCTTCTTCACTGCCATCTAGAAAAGATAATTTTTGTTGGCTAAATAAGATATATTAATAGGTACAAAGAAACCTGTTAAGATACAAACAAACTTTTACTGTCATATGAATTTTGTGCCTCTGTGCATTTTTATTCCATGGACAACATACAACTTCAGTCAAGAACTATAATTAGTAGAACAAATTACAGGTGTAATGCTTTCTTCTCTTGATAAAAGCATACTAACATAAATAGTCATGAAATTACTTTAGAAAAAAGAATTTTCTAATGAAGTATATGATGTATGGCCAAATAGTACATGTGTCTAACTAGAGAATGCACAGGCACAAAAAACCGTATCACAGTATTTGTATATGCAAATAGGCACTATCCACAGATTTCAGAGATTTTAAAGAGACTGAATTGTTGCATCCCCTCAAATAAAACCATCATTCCAGCATAATGTGTGACTTTAAATTGGTCTTTTATCATGTTTTAACATTAGAGCTTACATTATTAACTGTTAGCATCTAAAAATAATCAACGTGTTTTGGAAGCCCAAGAGCTACTACCTACCAGCTCACTGATGTCATGACTTAGTACATTCTCATACTTCACACGGATTTCTGCTGTTTTATTTCCCATTGCACAAGTAGATGCATTCACTGGAGACAGAACAAGGAGTAGTGGCAGAACTGGTAAGCTAGATCTAAAAAAGGCTGGATTACAAGAAAAACCGTTAGGTACATGTTAGTTAATGTCACAGACTCTGTGCTGTATTAACAAATACATTCTGTAATCTGTTGAAATAGTTTAAAAGGGATCTTTGTACAACCAAATGACTTGTGCTTTGCTAGAGGGAAGGATTCATCTCCAGCTTAAGAGACTCTTTGGGTGTCTAAACTCCCTCACACACCAAGATGATTCACACAGTGCAGCTAAGAGCCTACAACTATTGAGCTGACCAGCTACTTGGTGGCTGCTTGGGCTGAATCCATCCTCAGGGTTCACTGCAAGCATTGAATTTTATTGGACCATAACAACATCGAACACATGTAGAGGAGTGATTTAATCATATATGTTTAGACATTCAAGTCTCATTTTGACTGTCCATTTTTCCTTTGATAATTTCTACAAATCCCCATGAACACACCTCTACAACAAAAGTGTGTTTAAACACATTTTCATGCTGACTAAATGTACAAATCTATGCTACTGGCCATAACATGAGATAAAGCAGCAATACAACTTTCAACACAAGATTTTTGCAATCTTTTTAAGCAAACTTCACTGCCCATCACTTTGTTTGTCCCTTTAGTGGACTGCCTTCCTTTGCTTTGACCCCTGGTGTTTTGTCTTTGCATGACATCCAGGAAAACATGAGTTCTGTGAGGACGGGCAGACAGAAAATACCAAAACATCAAAAGAGCCTGAAGAGACTGACAGGAGGCTGCAGGTGACTCACCTGGTACTGGGAATGAAGGGACCATGTACATGACAATATGTGATTAGGAATAATTGGACTCTGGCCTATTGCTAGTCTGGCTAGGATAATGCTTAAATTGAAGGTTTGGAAAAAAAAAAAAACCCAAAACCACAACAGTAGAAATTTATGATGGAAGACTGGCAAAGATCACAGCAAGATCCTGGAGAATTATGGAGTGTTTCTGCCCATCTTCACCACTGAGTAATAACAACAACTGCATACAGAGTAGCTGTGGGACAGGAGCCAGGAAAAGAAGAGGAGATGCCCTGGCCCCAGCTGCTACTTTCCTTCCTCTCTGCCAGGGATGGGCTGTTTGGTACAGCCGGTCCAGCTCAAAATATGGGCACCTTTGGACTTGGGCATCACTAGTAAATTACAGCCTCAGAGAGGAATTTTGAACAACTAGGAAAACAGCAATAAAACTTGACCATAATTTGCATTGACCCACCTATCTTCTGCAATGCAAGAACCACAGGCACACCGCATGCTCGCTGCCATTAAAACAAACACAGTCCCTTACAACCCATCCCAGCCAACTCCCACCACACACAGCAGACTGAATCCTCAAAGAGGAATGCATGCTTTTCCTGACTAGTGAAGCCTTCTCTTTCTGATAGATTGCATGTGAGCATGCAGTGATGTACACCTCTGTCCTAGAAAACAGGACTGGAAAAATTTTACCTGTACAAGCTAAATCACAGAATTCTTGAGCAAGCTGCCTGACAAATTCTAATTGGAAATTTCATGGGTTGAAAACCAGATTTTCTGACCTTTTCATATACTGATCAACCGAGGTCTATTAATGTCTCCAGAAATCTAGCCTGATGAGCTAAGTGAATCTTAAATGGATCCTCCTTCCACAGAGTCTTTGTAAATCTCTATGCTAACTATATCTCTGTTGCATGATTTATCAGTTTGAAGGACTAAGATTTAGTATTTTAAAAGACACAAAAAACATTCAAGAACTCAATTGTAGGGCAAGATTTTTCCAATCTCCCATTGCACCTCTTTCCAGTGCAAAAGATGAACTGCAATGCTAGCTCAAAAGTAGGGTAATGCAAACAATTTGGTTATGCTGCTTCACAAACATACTTGAAGGGACGAAAATAGCAATCCTCTAAATTAAAACAATCTGACTCCATCACTTTAAACTTGGCTCGTCCAGCAACAAGCAGAGATAAGAGATAAGATATTGTCCAGATTGCCAATCTTTTTTAACTGAGAAAATTACAGAATAAAAGTAGATCACGTGCTGCACACTCATGAAGTCCCTTGAGCTACTGCAGGATGGTGATCAAATTTTTTCAGACATTCCTAAATGAGTCCTCTGGAAAAAATATTAGACAAGTGTCATAAAAAGTTCTAGGAGAAGTAGACTGAAAATTGAAAGGGATTTTCTTGAGGTTAGGTAACTTCGAAAGAACGGGAGTTCATGGCGCTCCATATGGCCAGCAATTCAAAAGAAAGAGAGCATTACTGGTAATAACCCATATTTCCAGTAAACTCCCAGAAATTCCTAAGTCATTTCTGGAAAGCCCCAAAAATTCTCCTAGAAAAGCCAGGAAGAGCTAGTATTCCAGTATTTCTACATATTAAAAAAACCCAAAAAAAACCAAAAAAAACCCACCCCAAACTAAAACAAAACCTCTTGGCTTTTTAACATTAAAACACCCTCCTGTGCATACACCCCGAGGCACGTCCTCGGCGGCACCCAGCAGGATCCTCGCAGCAGCCCCGGTGCCTCACAACGCACCCCAATCCCGGCGGGCAGCTGCCTCTGCCCCCTTCCCCTCTCCGCATCCCGCAATTCCCTCGGGTCACTGCCATTCTTTTCCCTCCGTCCCGCTGGTCCCGTGCGGAGGGGCGGGCGAGCGCTCCCTCCCGAGGGCGAGGCACCCCCGGCGCTGCGCCGCACCTGCTCCGGGGACAGCCGCGGGGCAGCAGGTGCCCACGGGAGGCAGATGCCCATGGGAAGCAGATGCCCACGGGAAGGCAGTTAGCCACGGGAGGCAGGTGCCCACGGGAGGCAGGTGCCCACGGGAGACAGGTGCCACGGGAAGGCAGGTGCCACGGGAAGGCAGGTGCCATGGGAAGGCAGGCGCCAGGGGCGGTGGGAGCATCGCGGACGGGCGCGCAGCAATGCCTCCTGCAGCTCCCCCGCCCCACGCTGTCCCCCTGCCTCTGCCATTGCCGAGCCGCCCTTCCCGGCAGCAGGCGTGATGGGAACCGGACTCTTTTACTTTCATTCTACGGGGAAAAGAGGGAAAAAAAAGCAAAACTGGGAATTTCCCCGGCCGTCACCAAGGGTTTAAAAGGCACCGGGAAGCACCGCGCCGGCAGAGCGGGCGGGACGGCGGGGCCGACGGCTCGGAGGCAGCGGAGCAGGTGAGGAGGCAGCGCGGCCGGGGCGCGGAGCAGCGCAGCCGGCCCGGGGCAGGTGAGGCGGAGCGGAGCGGTGCGGGGCGCGCTCCTTACCATGGAACATGGTCCGTGCGGAGGCTGTCGGGGAGCTGCGCCGACGGGTCCGCGGTCATGGTGGCGGCGCCGCCTCGGCCATGACGCCCGCAGCCCGCGGAGCGCCGCGCAGGGGCCAGAGGGGCCGCGGCTG